>NC_035441.2:76324588-76559588 GCF_002127325.2 Helianthus annuus
GTGATTACTGTTGTCGAAAGATAGTGACTGGATTCGAAGGATGTTAGGGATTATGAACATACTTTGACTGATTGAACATATGTTGAATTAATTGTCATGCCATGCTTGGTGGTGAACATATTCGTGTAATACTACGTGTTGTGCCGATATGCAAACTGACTGCTATGTGAACAATTAACTGCATGCGTACAATTTCGAACATGAACTGATTTGTTATACGTGCATACACTAGGACGTGATTAATTACTTGTGAGTGCATAACTTAGCATACCGAGCAAACCAAGGTGAGTTCACACTCCTACTAAGGCATGGGATTCCCGGGTTGTGGGAATGGGTTAAAGGTTGTTATTGAAAGGAACGTACATATGCTTTACTAGACTGTCACCTATCATGTCCTCGGATGTCAGGACGGTTACGTAGGTTGGGATAACACCTACGGGTTCACATGCCATTCTATCCTCGGTTACGAAGGATACGCACGTAAAACCTACGTGTACGCATTACTTACTCCTATCCTCAGGTTACGAAGGATACGTGCGTAAAACCTACGCACACTTTATACACACTTCTGTTCTCGGACGAAGAACAGGGATAATAATACGAACAGTCTAGTGGTCACTTAACATGGGAAGCCCCCACCAGCATAACTTACTATCGGCCCTGTAGAGCCACCTGTTACTTACTGTTACACATTTACTTACTGTGAACTCGCTCAACTAGTTTGTTGACCATTCTGTTACATGCCTTGCAGATCGTTAGGTACTTGGAGCTTGCACTGGAGAAGCGGGTCGTTGTGGACAAGGATTCGTGGTTTCTATGCTGAACTATTATAACATTTGAACTATTTACTAGTGTTGGATTATTACTATGCTTCCGCTACACTTTAAAACAATAACATGTTTTGAACACCTTTTGTATTGAACGGATGGTTTTCTTTTATCTTACTTAATACTATATGCATGTTCAATATGATTGGTGGCTTGATCCTGGTCAGTCACGCTCCCAAGCGGTGATACTCCGCAGGTGGATTTTGGGGGTGTGACACCTGCCTAGATCCCAGCGTGGGAATGATACTATTTGGGTGATCGTAGATCGGCTCACAAAGTCTGCTCATTTCTTGGCTATCAAAGAAACGGATAAGTTCTCTACCTTAGCAGACGTCTACTTGAAAGAAGTTGTTTCGAGGCACGGAGTGCCAACCTCTATTATTTCGGATCGGGATGCACGATTCACTTTAGAACTATGGCAAGCAATGCACAAAGCTTTTGGCTCACGGCTAGACATGAGCACAGCATATCACCCTCAGACGGATGGGCAGTCTGAGCGCACAATTCAAACCCTAGAAGACATGCTTCGGGCATGTGTTATTGATTTCGGCAACAGCTGGGAAAAGCATCTCCCGTTAGTGGAGTTTTAGTACAATAACAGTTACCACACCAGCATACAGGCCGCTCCATTCGAGGCATTGTACGGACGTAAATGCCGGTCACCTCTCTGTTGGGCAGAGGTGGGGGATAGTCAGATCACAGGTCCAGAAATGGTAGTTGATGCTACTGAACGAATTGCACAGATACGACAACGCATGGCGGCAGCTCGCGACCGTCAGAAAAGTTACGCTGATAAGCGCAGGAAACCGCTCGAGTTCCAAGTTGGGGATCGAGTGCTACTCAAAGTCTCACCCTGGAAGGGTGTGGTTCGTTTTGGTAAACGAGGCAAGCTCAACCCGCGGTATGTTGGACCGTTCAAAATCACTGAAAGAATAGGCAAAGTAGCCTACAGACTAAACCTACCAGCTGAACTCGGTGCAGTTCACAATGTTTTCCACATGTCGAATCTGAAGAAGTGTCTGTCAGATGAGACCCTCATAGTTCCTTTGAAGGAACTCACTATCGACGAACAGTTGCATTTCGTCGAGGAACCTGTTGAAATCACGGACCGGGATGTTAAGGTCCTCAAGAACACTAGAATACCTCTTGTACGAGTTCGTTGTAACTCCCGTCGTGGCCCAGAGTATACCTGGGAACGAGAAGACCAAATGGAACTCAAGTATTCCCAGTTATTCGAAAACCGTGCAACCACTACTGAGGCTGAAGCTACTACAGAATTTCGGGACGAAATTCCAAATCATCGGGGGGATGATGTGACACCCCAGGAAAACCAGCAAACGATACAACTTACGGGACGAAATTTCTTTCAAGTTGGGGATAATGTGACAACTCGAGTTTCCAAGATTCCACTTTCGCATTTATTGCACGCTCACTGTTTGTTTAGTTGTTTACTTGCACAATTGGTTTGCTTTGTAACTGTATACGTTTTGGTTCAATAAAGTGTATTGTGATTGTGCATGGTTATGTGTTAAAGATTTGACAAATACATAAACTTAGTGATGAAACTGTAAATTGTATTGTGATGGGTGTGTTTTATGTAAAAGATGATACTTAGGGGTGAGTAGAGTAGTTAGTGATATGATTAGTAACTCTTAACCCTAACCTCTCTCACAAATCATTTCACAATTCATCATACGTACCTTCAAGATTTCTCTACAACCCTCTCCTACAATCATCTTCTTTCTCATTGGCACAAGTTCACTTGCATCAATCTTGATCTTTCAATCCATCTAGAATCAATCCAAGGTAATTGTTTAATAATTATTTGTTGTCAATCTTTAATTATGTGATTCATGCAAAACCCTAGTTCTACATGTAATGGTTCTGTGTTTATTGATCAATTCTGATTATTGTAAAATGATTATGATTAGTTGTGTAATCATTTGCCTGATGTTAAGATGCATGATATGTTAGAACTGTTAATTGGATTACAGCACTGGCCAATAATGTATGAAATTAGGGTTTCTGGATCGAAGAACGTAACTGTTACATTGAACATGAACATTCGCATGATTGATTGTATGATCC
This sequence comes from Helianthus annuus, assembly GCF_002127325.2. Lineage (NCBI taxonomy): Eukaryota > Viridiplantae > Streptophyta > Magnoliopsida > Asterales > Asteraceae > Helianthus > Helianthus annuus. Next base: position 76,327,504 of record NC_035441.2, read on the forward strand.
GAACTTTTGTAACATGTATGAAGTGTCCGAATTTTATAACATGTTAGATGGTCCGAATATTATACATGCTAGATAGTCGGAATTTCTTTTCATATTAGATGGTCCGAATTTCATATGTGTTTGATGTTCCGAACTTTATACATAAGGGGGGTCCGAGTTTTGTAATTTGGACATAAGGTCCGACTTTGATGAATGATTAGCATGGTCCGACTTTGTTAAGGAGTATCAAGGTCCGAGTTTTTAACATCTGCGCAATGTCCGAATTTTTAACATATGCGCCAGTCCGACTTTTTAACCTATGCGCCATGTCCGACTTCTTAATGTATGCGCCATGTCTGACTTTTGTATGTATGCGCCATGTCCGACTTTTGTGATATAAAAGCATGTAGTCCGAACTTTTATAAGGGATTTAGTCTGAGTTTTAAAAGTAAATGCCCTTGTCCGAATTTTGTAATGCATACACACATGGTCCGAGTTATTTGTTGATATGCATGATCCGAGCTTTGGTTAATATGTAAGGTCAGAGTTTGATATGAGTTCGTGTGGTCCGAATTTCATGTGTGAATAAATGGATAAGTGTCTGAGTTTATTTCAAACACCAGTGTTAAAGCCTACTGTATGTTTCTGTATATTACTGCATGTCACTGTATGCTACTGGATGGTACTGTATGTGTGAACAATCCATGTCATGTCAATCTGTAATCGATTATCACACACAGTTGTTTTAACATCAAGGACTTGTAAACCCTAATTGAACATAAACACTTACATCGAGTTTATGTGCAATGTAACATAGGTCGTGAGTAACGGACCTAATCATTAATTAACATTAGAAGCAATAACATACCGAGCAAACCAAGGTGAGTTCACACTCTTACCAAGGCATGGGATTCCCGGGGTTGGGAATGGGATTGAAGGAATAGATTTGTACTTACACTGTTACTAGACTATCTACCATCGTCCTCGGATGCGCAGGATACATACGTAAAACCTACGTATACTTGTACACATCACTGTCCTCAGGTTGCGAAGGACACTTACGTAAAACCTACGTAAACCCCCGCGTACCCCTGTCCTCGGTTGTGAAGGACACTTACGTAAAATCTACGTAAACTTTGTACGTACTACTGTTCTCGGTAGGAAGAACACTTATGGTTACAAATAGTCTAGTGTATATGCAATTATGGGAAGCCCCCACCAATAGAACATATTATCGGCCCAGTAGAGCCTCACGTTATGAAAGGAACTTACTATAACAAACTTACTTACTGTGAACTCGCTCAACTAGTTGTTGACTCTCTGTTACATGCCTTGCAGGTCGTTAGGCATACATGGAGCTTGCACTGGGAGGCGCGATCGTTGTGGACAAGGATCATGAATGCTTGATTTAAACATTATGACATTACATACTTTATTCATGTTGGGCTTTTACTCATACGCTTCCGCTAAACTTTGTTATTATACTTATGTTTTGGAACACCTTTCATATCGATGGGTTTGGTTTAATTACATTTACTTATACTATTTACATTGTTCTATATGATTGGTGGCTTGATCCTGGTCAGTCACGCTCCCAAGCGGTGATACTCCGCGTGTGGATTTTGGGGGTGTGACAGAAATTCATGGGCTTGCAATCGAGAAATTGATTGTAAGTGCACCCTGCACAAACGTTTGAATTTACAAATGGTATTAGCAAATGTGCTATAAATATCCAAATGTATCGTAGTATATCTCAAACGACTTAACGTTACCATTGGGTGGATTGTTATTGCCGTGGTTATGCGAGATATTTCTACTCGTTTCTGCATGAGAGGTAGCGTATTGTGCGATAGCTGCAGCAATTATCCCTTGGAGTTCCGCCTCATTCGTGGGCATGCGCGGGTCACGTCTTGGAGGCATCTTCTAAAAGATGTTTCACGTTGGTCAGGTCATAGTAAGTAAATAGTATACATACGTAATAGCATTCATCAAGCACATAACATCTCATGTTATAAAATTGAAACAATCAATCTAACAACACATATATTGAGAATATTGTGATTGCGCTATCATAAAATCAAGACCACAATACAATGTTTACAAGTTTTATAACTGTATCGTACAACAAAAGTGACTAAGGGCCACATCGCCCTTGTCCGAACTATCTAGTCGTCATCTACAACAACCAAAACTAAACATCAAAAGTCATGACATCAAAATGCGGTCTTCAAGAAGCTGTATAGTCGGCACAATCGCGGTCTTCTCACCAAAAGCCTACCTGCTTGGAACCAAAATGCCTATGCTGATGGCGGAGGAGGAGGAGGAAAACGAGAGAAAAGCAAGCGACGCATGTGTAACCAGTCCTCTTCTAAAGCACGACAGACGCGCAGCAAATATGCTATATGCTGCTCAGATGTCAAGAATTGAACGTCTGAGTCAGGGGAAAGTGGACGAGGAGTGTGCGGTGCTGCAAAGGGGGTCTGACAATGGCAAGGTGGTCGTGGAGCTCGCTCCAACACCTGAATATGATGTGTCAATGCCTCCTGCTGCATCATCAAGGATGTAAGTATGTCCTCCGTAGAGTACCCGACGTGGTACGGGTGGTACGGATCAGACAATGGCATGATAGGGGGCGTAGTCCATAAGAATGGCTCGCTCGATGGCATGAAAGATGGTGCAGTAGGTGGTGCAACATGGGGAAACTGAGATGTGAACGGAAAAGGTGATGACAGCACGGTTGGAGCAGAAACAGGCGGCTGCCTCGATGACCCCTCTCCAGGACGAGGTGGCGGTATGTCCTGGAGGAACGTAATGGGAAGATCAGTGCGATGAGCATCTGTGGTATGTGGGGGGAACAACTGGATATTAGTGGGTGCAGAAACAGGTGCTACTGGGGGAGTAACATGTAGCACAAACGGTGGGTAATCGTCGTCGTCATCGATCCACCCGTTGCGGGTGTCAGCGTATCCTGGATCTATATGAGCAGCAAAAGGTGCACGGTCAAACAATGCCGGCACGGGAGCAGGTAACGGTGCATCAACAATAGGGTCATCCGCCAACGGTGGAGCAACAACGAGAAGATCAGCAATGGGTATATCATCAACAAGAGGTGCAATGGCTGGTGCATCATCATGAACAGGGTCATGCTCTAGTGCAGCATCAGGAGCAACGACTGGCTCAGGGGCCATGACGGGCTCAGGATCAACAAGATCCATATCAAAATCAGCAGGAATGTCAAACAAAGGATCAATAGGAGCTACGGGCGCCTCTAAGGGCTGGTCCAAGTGAATAAACTCAATCTCCTGGTCAGGATCGAAGTCAGGGGGAAAGACAGGATCAAAATCATCATCGACCTCGTGGTCAAACTCGAAGTCGTGTGAGGGGTCGGGTGCAGCTCATAACGCCATGTCGGGGTCTCCGTCAGAAGAGTGATGCTGCACTCCCTGGTCGTGCAGAGACGCAGATGGCACAAACTCAAATGAATCTGGGACAGGAAGCTCCTCTACATGGGCCTCAGCAATGGGTAGAACGACGTCAGCATCAATAGGGGCCCCACCCTCATAGTCAGCCTCAGGCGGATCCTCGAACAGATCAATGTCGCCATCAGAAACGACATCGAGTGGCATGTCTAATACTGGAAAAGCAGCAAGCGGTATAGGAGCAGGGATCACCGCAAGAGGTAAATCCCCCGCAGGAATGCCATCAGCAGGCTCAACTCCGACGTCTGGCAGCGCGAAGGGCTGAAAATCGCCGTCATCAGTGCTGGTGGTGTCTGATATGTAGATGTCACACCTCCAAAATCCACCGGCGGAGTACCACCGCTTGGAGGCGTGACATGACCAGGATCAAGCCACCAATCATATTGAACATAGCATATAATAATTAAAGTAGTTCATAAAAATCCAACTCAATACAATTGATGTTCAAACCAAACGTAGTTTAAGTAGCGGAAGCATAATATGAAAACCCAAGGTATGTAATAAGTTCAAGTGTTATAAAGTTTAACATAGTATCCACGATCCATGCTCCACAACGACCTGCTCCTCCCTGTGCAAGCTCCATATGTACCTAAGGTCCTGCAAGGCATGCAGCAGAGAGTCAACAACAAGTTGAGCGAGTTCACAGTTAATAGTTCAGTAATTGTATTAGTAGGATAAGCCTTATGTTCGTTCGCTAACCCATGTATCGTATTAGTTTGCATCGCGGTCTCCCAGACATGTGTGCGAAGATTAGGGGAAATTTTCCCAAGTATTCTTGACTAGGTATATTTGTATCGCAGCCACCCGGCATGTGTGCGAAGATTTAGTGTATGGTTCGCAACCATACCAGGCATGTGTGCGAAGATTAGTCATATTATCGCAGCCAACCCCGGCGTGTGTGCGAAGATCAGTTCTATTAGTATCACTAGTCTAGTCATATCTTATCAATAACCCTTCCTCACCCGAGGATCATATCAGTAAGTTCCATTAGCTAGGTAAGTACAGGTAAATCATCTAATTCCATTCCCACCCTGGGAACCCCATGCCTTGGTTGTGTGAACTCACCTTGGTTTGCTCGGTATGCTAGGTATGCGCTCACAGTTAATCAATCACGTCCTAAAGTACGCATGTATACATAATCAGTTTACATCCAAGTTGTTTACGTATGAGCACAATCAATGTTCACCAAGTAGTATACATCACTAAGCAACATCGTACAAGTCATGCATAGTATTTAACAGCAGTTAGTTAACTCAGTTAAGTTTAACGGAATAGTTAAGTTACTGTGCAGGTTATCCAGATCGGCGAAACACCCTTTGTTTCGCCGTGAACCCTCTTCGATGAAACCCATCCCCTTTCGTCGTTCATATTCTTGGCGAAACACACCGCTGTTTCGTCGATTACCCTTGGCGAAACACAATCCTGTTTCGTTGTTCATACCTTTGGCGAAACACATTCTGTTTCGCCGTGAGTTCTATTTCGTCAAATCTGTTTCGTGCAGATATCAGTTACGTCGATTGATCAGTTACAGTTATGCAGGAAAAACCCTAATTGTTCTAGAACTGCCGTTATCCTCAATTATCAATCATCAAGCAGTAAACATATAACAATCATCATCAAATCGTCATGCAATCCAATCATCATAACATCACTATACTCAACGTCTAGCATAACCCTAATGTACGCACCACAACTCGATTAGCATAACACATCCCATCATCGAATCCCATTCAATTCAATAACAAGATCCCTATGAACCACAGATTCAGCCTTTTTATCGTTACTATACGGACCGTGTTTACCGATTTCTTTACCGTTCATCACAATTCATATTAACAATAAACAGAGGATTTGAACATAAGATCAAGCATCATACATCATCAATGAATCAGGTTTCTAATCAACAGCTAGCAAGAACAATAATCTAATAATCATGCAAGAGTTAAACACTAACCGATTACGGGGTGAATTAGCAAGGATCCGAAGAGAGTCGGGACAATACGTGGCCACCAATGCACAAGGGGGTTCTAGGGTTTCGCGTTTGCAGAAAGTGTAACAAGTAACTCGTTCTGTGCAACTTATACGCGTTTTAATGTACCGGGCCGTAATTGGGCCTCGACGAATCTGGGCTGGTGAAACACTTGGGTCTCGTCGAGTTAGAGTTGACGAAACAGATCTTGTTTCGTCGCGATGTTCTTTGGCGAATCACTTGCTGTGGGTTCATTCATGTGTTAACAGTTTAAGTTTCTAAACAAGTCTCACGTTGTACAACCAAACACATAATCATGCAACCACAATACGTTTTATCATATCACCACGTGTACAGTTACAACGCAAACAAATCACATAAATAAACAACTAGACAGTCAACGTGCAATAAATGTGAAAGTGGAATGTCGGAAACTCGAGTTGTCACATTATCCCCAACTTGAAAGAAATTTTGTCCCGAAATTTAGCATGCGGTTACTGAGGAAGCTAGGTAAGTTGCATCGTTCACTAGTTTTCCTGGGGTGTCACAGTAGACCTCTCGCTCTGACGGAATCTTGTCATCTGACACAACTGCCATAGGATCCAAGTTGTCCGATACTCCTGTGTCTGGGGATGAAACCATGGTGTCTATAATACAACCACACATATGCACAAATATCAACATAAAATCAAATAAACATGTAAGTCACCATAAAGCAAACAAATAATTCTCCTAGTCTCCTAGACTACCCTCCCAGCCTCTCAGACTGAACCTTCTAGCCTATCAGACTAACTCCCTGGCCTCTAAGACCAACCTCCCAGTCTCTAAGACTAAACCTCCACAATCTCTAAGATTGGCCCCTCAGTCTTTATGACTGAACCTTCCCAGCCTCTAAGGCTGAACCTCCCCAGCCTCTAGGGCTGAACTCCCTCAGTCTCTAAGACTGAACCATAAATTTTGAAAAAGTGTTTGTACTTTTTGTTCGTAAAAATGTTTTGTGTCCTGGATCTGGACGTTTTAGTGTATGCAATGTAAAAATATTTTCGTGAGAGCCCTAGTGATCATAGTCTAGACTCGAGAAAGAATCCTAGTTCGCTATGATCAATGCTCTGATACCAAGCTGTCACACCCTGGCTTTTGCGGAAGCGTGGGTTTATTTGGTGTGACTTCTTAATACCATAGCAATTATCATAACAATGCTATATGAAAATAAAACATATGATGTTCATCCATTCATCAAGTTTTTAAAATAAAACGACAACATTGTTTTAAAAAGTCGACACAACAACCAAATACAACCATGACATGATGAAAACATGTTCATCGACATAACGAAAGACATGAAATAAAAACACAGTTTAAGACTTGTAACCCGTCCAGGCAAGGGTCACACTTCCTAAACTCGGATGATATCATTATTCCTATGCAGCTTGACGAGATTGCATACCTTGCCAGATCCACTAAATTCCTGAAATACATGTAGTTTGAAAAATCAACAAAAAGTGAGCGAATTCATGTAAAATTGAGTATGTATAAACCTTTAAAGTACGTATAAAAGTCCTTGGTATGTAGCAATAACGAAAAAGAGATCACCAATGGGTTGCAAAGCCACTGGCATGTGTGAGAAAGTGCAGGGAAACTCAAATCTAGCAAATTTGTTACCGGGCTTCGGCTGTAAGACATAGTCACCTCTATGGGCCACCCCGTCCTCACGGGTGTGGGCTCGCTACACCCAAATAGATCTATCACTCTTGTGTCCCTCGGTCCTACAATGAGGATTAATGGCCTCAAGTGTTGTACCCACCCCTCACATGATCTAGTAGTATAAACCCTCCCTACGCTAACCATACCATGTAAATAAATGTTTGTAATAATTGTCGCATGTATTTCACCCCCGAAGTATAAAACTGAAAACAATAAAGGGAAAAAGGGGACATGAACTCACAGAAGTGCGTATCCAGAAATGTCAGTCTCCAACTCTATCTGCTGCGTGACGACCTACACGTACTAATGCCTATTAGACGGATGGTTGTGCCTTGGCTTAGGGTTTAACGTTCTTGGAAAAATAGTTAGGTAACTATTTCGTATTCACGCTTCTTATTTATTTTATAAGTATATTTCCTTCCCAAGGATGGGGGTAATAATACACGAACACGTTATAATTCCGAAAATATATTTTTAAGTCTCACTTGAAAAATATATTTTAATCACTTGTCTAAAATGTTTTAAATTCCAAAATATGTATATTCCCAAAAATATTATATTTTACCTTATACATTTTCCAAAATAATACTTATCAAAATATACATATAAGAGTATTTTTCAGAAATACTACATAAGTTACGTTTTCAAGTTCGCGTTGTAACACTACTTGTGTAATTTAAATATTCATTTTGTGAGAGCGTTGGTATTATTTTGGAGTCGCAGTTTCATGATATCATAAATTATATTATTTTTACCCTAAAAATAATATATCTAGTGCACACAATAAACAAACAATCACACAACCGTTTTATTATAAAATATATATTCCAAATATATATTTATCAAATTTTATTTACGAAAATCAACTTCCGGCACTTGGTATTTTTGTAATAAAAATCATGGCGAAGTTTATTTTGAAAACCAAGTTAAAAATATATTTGTAAACGCTTGTTAGAAAAATATTTCTAAGTGTTGTAATTCTAGAAAGATTTCGCCAGAGTTTCCTCTGTAAATGGAGGTGTCCATGCTTTTTAGCATATCATTTTCTTTTGTAAAATCATTCAAACAATTTACCAACCAACAATATACAATCTTTAATTACTAATCTTGACAAAAATAAGAGTAAATCATAAACTCATGAACTTGAAAGTTTGTATAAATATGTAGTAAATTACTAACATATTTAGTAGGTCTTGTTATCTTAAAAACTTTATTTTCAAAGAATATGTATTTTCACAACTTCTAGTCATATTTTCTAAAAATATTTCTTTGTGGAATTTTCTTTCTACACAAGTGTTCCTACACTTGTTTACCCACTAAAAATGTGTTTAGTTCATACAAGATTCGGGTTTTAACAAAACTAGTATTTTTCACTTGGTTCTTTCGAAAAACCGCTCATAGATCTTTAGATCTACAAGTTTACAACTTTATTTTTCAAGAAAACTTATATTTATTCAAGTTCAAGTTCATGTGTGGATGGTTTCATCATCCTTCATATCTTTAACCTTTACATCTTACTAGTTCATGTTCTTAAACATGATCTAGCAAGTCTAGGTGATGAACCATCTTACTTCTACTAACAAACAACATGTATTAAGCACAACAACACAAGATCAACATTATTTCAACATCATTTAACAATACTTCATCTCTTCATCCACTCTTTATCCTTTATGTTCAAGATTAATTTGAGTTCTTTAGAGTTTCTTAATATTTTACCATTCAATCAACTATTAACCACCAAAAATAAGAACAAGATGAAGATTTGAAGCACTTACTACTAGCACAAGGCTAGGGGAGAAACAAAGCGTAAAAGTGGTGGATAAAAGAAAACTAGAGCGGTCCTTGAGCTTCCAAGTGCACCAAGCTTACTTGTTGGACCTCTAGCACCTTTGTATATGTATGAATGGTTCAAAAAAGACTTGATGGTGGGTGTATGGTGGTGATGGGTGGCGGCCGAAAGCAAGGGGAGAAGAAGAAGAGAGTGTTTGTTGGTGGGTGTTTGATGAGAGATGCTCATGATCTTATGTGTTTATTTATAACCCAACTTTGTTCTTTAACCAACATATAATATGCTCCTAACCATCCAACATATTCTAATAAAATAATCAAAAGAAAACAAGAGTGGGTCACCCCATGGTGACCGTCGAGTGGGGGGGGGGGGTAGGGGGTTGGGTTGTAATGGTAAAGTTACAATTTAGTTAGGATCTAAAGTGTTTAGTTAGTGTATTAGTGTGTGTTATGTAATATAAGGTGTGTTAGGGTGTTCGGGGACCCCAACTAGCTTAGAAAATTAAAAATGTGTTTGGCAATATTTTTATGTTCCGGGTAAAGTCCGGCTGTTCGGTTGGATGTTGATCCGTTAAAGTGCTAAATTAGTCTACAAAGTGTCTTTATATTATTTTTAGTGACACATTAAATTCCCAACACTTTGGAAAATGTCTAGAACTGTTTTACCAAGTTTTTGCACTTTACTAGCATTGTTAAATGCTGAATTTTGGTATTTAGTGCAGAATTCTGCACTTTAAGTATGTTTTAGGCACTTCCGGGCACTATAACTATCACCTAGTGACGCAGTTTTATGGTCCTCACCTCCCTACACTCCCTACTAATGTAGTATTCTATTCCTGGCTCACACTGGCCTCAAAACAATGTCTGTCTAGGTGCTGGTATTGGCAGCATGTTTACTGGGTTATCCGCTCACTGTGCTAACTATGCTTTGTGCATCAAGTTTGTCACGATTGTTTGTGTGTAATGAATGGAGTAACAGTAATAAAGTGTGATGCATGAGTATGTATGTTTCAGAAAACAGAAAGCAGTTCAATCATAATTGGAATCAAGCACAGTAATTAAGCACTAATTAAATATTAATTAATTTGTACAGATGCCTGGATTTGTGAGGGTTGTCACAACTGATACAAACACTTATGTGGTAATGTTAAACGTATACATTCAAGCCTTGAGACTGAAGGATAAACCCTAGAACAAATCAAAGGTTTATCAAAAATGTTTTCGGATTCAGTCATTCCTTACGTCAAACAAACCTAGGATTTCAGGAATGGGAGTTGTCAAGTCCTATGGTACCACTACTTACTATTGAGCGGCGTGATCAATGTTAATGAACGTATTTCAGTTTCGTTATACAAACCAAATGTCATACCAAATGTAAGCATGTTATGTGAAAACAATGTACTAAGTATGCAAAATGAACATACATAGCAAAAATGTGATGTAAATCAATGTGTACATATGCTGAAATAAACATATGAAACAAATGTATTTATGAAATCAATGTACTAGCATGTTAATTAAAATACATAGCATAAACATGGATGAAATCATGTACTATATGTGTACTAATGAACATAGCAAGCATATGTTATAAAAGCTCTAAAGTAACAAGTAGACACATGTGTTTCACCCCAAAATATTTGAAAATAGTAAAAGAGGGGAACTAAGTACTCACTTGATAATGATCAATAGTCTTTGAATAACAACCAAGTAAAGCTAGAAGGATCACAGAATCAATCGGCACCTAATATAGGTAACTACGTTAATAAACCGGACCTAAATCGGAAAATCGGATAGAATGAGGTTTTGTAAACCAAATGAGTATATGAAGTCATGTAATATGGTTTAACAAAGCCTACATTCTAAGTTGGAACCTATCCTAAGTGCTTACGACCCATTACGACTCGTTTAGGTAGCTTACGCTACTTTAACGCGTCATTCGCGTAAAACGCGTTCGGACCGCCTAACTAGTCCTATGACAAGTATTATATGCCTTAACATGTCTAATATTATTGCCTAATCAGTTTAGATGTCAAAATTTAGGTTACATATGCTTAAAATGAAATTATGCGTAAAAAGGGCATTTTGGTCATTTTCATAAGGCATATAAAGTACCTATCATACAACTAACTAAACATAGTGACCATAAGGTATAACCTCGGAAGGTTATTCCCTATACAATTATGGTCATAAAATATGTTTGGTCGGATCCTAATGATCAACCAAACGGGTCGGGTTCGAAAGTCTAAGCGGTTGTTTAGACCGCTTATCTTACGACCCTATATAGGCACTAAACTAAAAGTGACGAGTTAAACATGTTAAAACATGTTTAACTAAGTTAGAAAACAAGTTTGATATCAAAACAAAGTGTTTTGATACCCAAAGATAGTTTCATTGCAAAATACTCATAATCACGTACTTTGACCGAAACTATGACTCGTCACTACGCCTAATTAACGTGATAATCAGTAGGTATAGTCACAAGAGACTATAACCATCGTGATTACGCTCACGTTACAAAGTTCAAACGAACTTTGTGTTGACCAAAGACTGGTCAAAACAGAAAGTCAAACACTGTTTGACTTTCACGCTTAAAACGCATAAAAGCATGAAAGAAGCTTACAAGAGGTCCAAGCAAGAAAGATAGAATAAGAAAACCAGAAGATTGGAGCCTTCAACCAGTTAAGGGATAGCTCCAAAGTAGAAAATGAGAGTAAAATGAAAGGAATGAGCAAATGTGGAATGAAAGTGGTGGATATATATATATAGTTTCTCCAAAACCGTTAGGATCATTTCTTGATATTTGAGCTTCAATCTGGACCGCACAAGTAAGGCGCACTGATTTGGAATACTAGGGGTGTCCAAAACCAGCATACGATATTGAGAAAGTTACACAAAAGACCCTGGAAATCAAGCTGGTTGTCAAAAATGGAGTTTTTATCCAGATGTAGCCGTCGCATGCCGCCATAGCACAGCCCCTAGGCTGTGGCGTGACGCCACCCCATGCCAGTTCCAGAAACTTTCAAAAATTGGCAGGTTTGGTCCCTGCAGCATGTTTAAGCCATTTTCGACGCGTTTAAACCTCGTTAACCCATTTTCAAAGTTCAATAATGAAGTTTAAGTATAGGGGACTTGAAACATGCTTGAAAATATCTCGGATGTCAGTTCGTTTGGTCGTACGGTTGCGTTGTTTGGTTAATTACGACGAAACTCGAACGGACGCGAAAATCGATCCAAATTACACGACGAATACTATTTTAGCATGCCAATCACTAAAATAAAATCTTTTAATGATTAAAAAAAAATTTGGATTTCCGGATATGTTCAGAACGTAAGGTATGCGCGAAAATGTAAACTTATGCACTTTTTGACGCTTTTAGTCCCTGATTGACCAATAAGTTTAGTTTAGCATACCGAACCCCTCAAAGCCTATTTCTAAGCTATGTAAAGGATATTTAGGGTATGTTTAGCTTATGATCAAGTTCCGAAATGTTCTTTACTATACGAATCAGCATACTTTCGCAGTTTGTCACAATTAGTCCCTACGAGCGAATAAACTTGTTTTCGCCATACCAAACCCTTCAAAACTTATTTCTAAGTTATGTAAAGGTTATTTAAGGTATGTTAAGCATATGTTGATGTTCTGGAGTGTTTTTCGCGTTAAACTGATTACATTTACGCATCAGTTTGCGTATAACTTTCTAGAAAGCGATATAGAGTTTGAAATTGAACAAAAATCAAAACGTGCAAAATGTCAAACATAAATAAATAAACACTGGGGTAAAATAACATTGTTTTATTGATAATTGAACTATTCTGAGTTTATACAATGATTACAAGCACAGATGTCACAAACTGGGCATGTTGCCCGCGAGTGCTATTCTAAAAGTACTTCGAAGGGAGCGAAGCTAAAGGGATGCTTCCAGTGCGGTGAACAGGGACATTTCAAGAGGGATTGTCCTAATTCAAAGGGTCAAAATGCCAGGGGTAGAGCGTTCGAGCTAAACGCTGGAAAGGCACGTGACGAAAATCCTTCTGTTGTTACCGGTACATTTTTTATCAATGACCATTCTACGTTCGTACTCTTTGATACTGGGGCTGACTTGAGTTTTGTTTCAAAAAACTTTGAACCATTTCTGTGTTCTCCAACAAGTAAGCTAAGTAAAAAGTACTCGATAGAACTAGCAAATGGTAAATTGATAGAGACTAGTGAAGTCGTTCGTGGTTGTAGTATTCGATTAGACAATCATTGTTTTAGTATCGGCTTATTGCCAGTGGAGCTGGGTAGTTTTGATGTAGTTGTGGGGATGGATTGGCTATCCAAGAATAAAGCTGAGATTATTTGCTCGGAGAAGCAAGTGAGCATACCTCGTCCTGGTGGTGGTGAAGCTATAGTTATTCACGGAGACCAATCGAGTCAAGTGTCGAGTATTGTTAGTATTATGAAGATGATTAAGATGTTGCGTAAGGGTTATCCTGCATTCTTAGTTAACATAGTGGATACGAAGGCTGAAGGTAGGAAGATCGAAGAGATTCCTATAGTTCGCGACTATCCAGAAGTTTTCCCTGAAGACTTACCTGGATTGCCCCCTGCGAGATAGATCGAGTTTAGAATTGATTTGGTACCCGGTGCTGCACCAATTGCAAAATCTCCTTATAGATTGGCACCATCAGAGATGAAAGAATTGTCGAATCAGCTTCAAGAGCTACTAGAAAAAGGTTTCATTTGACCAAGCTTTTCGCCTTAGGGTGCACCTGTTTCGTTTATGAAGAAGAAGGATGGATCCTTCGGGATATGCATTGATTACATAGAGCTGAACAAGTTGACTATCAAGAATCGGTACCCTTTACCGAGAATTGACGATTTGTTTGACCAACTACAGGGATCCAGCTACTACTCGAAGATCGACCTGCGTTCAGGATATCAGCAGTTGAAGGTTGCTGATGAAGATGTTCCGAAGACTGCTTTTCGAACACGATATGGCCATTATGAGTTTTTAGTCATGCCTTTTGGCTTAACTAATGTGCCAGTTGTGTTCATGGATCTCATGAACAGGATATGCAAACCCTATTTGGATAAATTCGTGATAGTATTCATCGACGACATACTTATCTATTCACGAACCAAAGAAGATCATGAGCATTATCTGAAGTTGATTTTGGAGCTACTGAAGGAAGAGAAGTTGTATGCTAAGTTCTCCAAGTGTGAATTCTGGATTCGAGAAGTTCATTTTCTCGGACACGTCATAAATGAGAAAGGTATACACGTGGATCCGTCGAAGATAGAGACGTTCAAGAATTGGGAAGCACCAAAGACTCCGTCGGAGGTGCGACAATTCTTAGGACTTGCTGGGTATTACCAGAGATTCATAGACAATTTCTCCAGATTAGCGCAGCCTTTGACGCTATTGACCCAGAAGGAAAGGAAGTTTGATTGGACGGAAAAGCAGGAGGAAGCTTTTCAGCTGTTGAAGGAGAAGTTGTGTAGTGCACCTATTCTTTCCCTTCCTAAGGGAAATGATGATTTCATTGTATATTGTGATGCATCACGTTTGGGCCTCGGATGCGTGCTTATGTAGAAGGACAAAGTGATAGCCTATGCGTCCAAACAATTGAGAAGATTTGGAAGATCAATTGTTTATGTATTCTTTTTTTATTTTCCTTTTCAGTTAATTGTTATATAATAAAAACGCCAAAACAGCCAAAAATGCTTGTTTAAACGATATCATCCAGTTAAACGCCACCAAAAAACTCCCAAACTATAATAAAATTACTTTGAAAATTATTATAAAAAACCCAAAAAAATAATAAAAAATAAAAAGCAAACTTGAAAATGTAACTAGAAACAGTAAATACAAAATCAGTAATACTGAAGAATCTAAAACGCCAAACTTGAAAGACGGGACGTGTTACAAACTTCAGAGATAAAGCTTATCAAAAATACTAATTACAAAACAGTAACTGAAAAGACGGATACTTTATTATAATAATGTACCGCCTAATTTAGGCGCCAAAAAGACATCCTATAAAATGATACGTCTCAGCAACTTCCATTTGATCAAACCAAAAAAAAAAAAACAAACGCCAATACTACTAAATACCACCCACTGTAAAACGCCAACAAATAAACTGAATGAATTGTTATCAAAGGGGAATAACTCAGAATGATTTTGCTGCATGAGATGGACAAAATTTCAAGAAAAAGATATTGATGCCAGTCATATGGCATTTTGTATTTTTTGTTCTTGAAGAAGGTTTGGATGAGAAGAAGAGATCAATGACACTGAAGAGTGGGTTCACTATAAAGATGAAGATCCAGATAAAGAAAAAGCGAAAAACCCACTCACACGCCATATATCTATGTCCCCAAACATCCACAAAAAAAGCCAATTCAAAAGACGAGCATGCAAAAAAAATCAAACCGATGGGTTTGTTAAGTTTTGCATAAAACGCCATATATTTGGTGACAGTTCTGGTACTATTAAAGAAGAGAGAGACTAATGACAGTGAAGATTAGGAAAAGAGATCCGATTAGGATTTTTAATTTATTTCCTTCCCTTGTATTTTTTTTTCCTGTGGTTGAAATATAATTTAACAATAGTAAAACGCCAAGATACCACAAACGCCAAAATGTTTATAAAAAATAATAGAACAATAGGCCATCTTGTTTAAAACCCCTTGGAAAACGCCATTCAAATAGATTTCCTTCCCCCTGGATTCCAATGGCATACGATGTGAATAAACGCCATAAACACCAAAATGTTGATACAATAAAACCATTAAAATGCCATTAATTATTGAATTTCGTTAATGCCAAAAATCTTAAAAACCAAAAATTAAAACAAAATTGGGAAAAGCGGAACTGGAAAAACAGATGATGAATGGACAAAAAAGCCCCTCTGCCCTTTTCTAAGCGGCGTGACACGTGTTGGGCCAGGAAGCGTTCTCACCGTTCTCACACTTTTGAGCGTTTTCTCCCGATCCCGTTTCTATATATGTATATATATATATATATGTATATATGTATATATATATATGTATATATATATGTAAATATATATAGTGCTCGCGAGTTAAAGTGGGTAACCGGGAATACTCTTAAAAATTCAACTTAACATGTTAAATACATTTTTTAAATTTTTTGGGACTTTTCCCTTATAAATACATATAGAAGCATTTTTTAATAAAAAAAGTCAAAAACTATAAATATAAAAAAATGTTTAAGAAACAGTTAAAATAAAAATATCTTATAAAATTAATTTAACATGTTAAATATCAACTTTAAAGAAATCAGTGCTTTTCCTTATAAAATGGGTATAAACTATTCCAATAAAAATTATTTTTGTAAAAAAAATTTAGTTTTTGATAAAAATTTAGTTTTTGATTTTTTTATAAAAAATGCTTCTACATGTATTTATAAGGAAAATCGTCCAATTTTTTTTTAAATTGATTTTTAACTTGTTAAGTTGAATTTTTAAGAGTGTTTCCCGATTCCCTACTTTTTTAGTATTCCCTAATAAACCCTCCCCTATATATATATATATATATATATATATATATATATATAGTGAAAGTGTAATGTACAATATGCCTTATCGTACGAGATTTGAAGTCCACACGTTATAAACTCCAAAATAAAATCCCGCATGTTGTAAACTTTTAAAACTCGCAAGTTGAAAAAACAAAAAAAAAACGCATGTTGAAAATGAAAAAAATCGCATGTTGTATAAAAAACCGCATGTAATGAGCAAAAAGCCACATGTTGTAACTCAATCTCGTACGCATCAACCAACCCCTATATATATAACTCTATATTTACTTTTAGGTGAACTCAATCTGTTTTAAGGGGTTGGTTCCGGTACAAACCATATTTATCATACAAACCGTAAGAACAGATCCTAGAACTTAAAAAAGTTAAATTAGCACATACCAAAACAATACATACATAAAAGTAGCACATGAAAATTAATCAAGATAAATTATTTTAGCACATATTTGAATGATATTAGCACTTTTCTTAATTAGTACATTGAAAACAAAAGAAAGATCTAAATAAAAATTAATTGCTTGTTAGCATATGTATAGGGAATTCAATACAATTGATATTATTTAGGATATTATTTTATTATTTCTCTATAATTGGTTGGATGTCACGTAACACTTTTTAAATAGTTGTTACAGTTTGTATGCGACATGTGGTTTGTATTTGATCCTACTCCTCTGTTTTAATACTTGAGTCACCACCATTTTAAAGAACCTAGAATTTAAACTCAAATTAAATAACTAAATGGTAAAATGGTCCATGTGGTTTTAAAAACCCAAACTACATATACCAATCGATCATTTTGCTACACTACTTTTGTTTTATTTATTTTATAACAATTATGGTCGTATTATATAGGTTTTTACTTTTTATATATGTGATTGATGAGTTTATATTATAGGGCGGGTAGAGTCTAGTTTTTTATCTCGCCTCGGGCCCAAATTGTTTTTAGCATTCTTGGGGACGGGCCTGGTTTCATACAATGTAAGCCAAACAACAATAAAAACACGATAATAAATAAAGTTAAACACGTACCTAAGAGATTTCTCCTCTTCAGTTTTTTAAAAGTTAAACATATACCTAGAATTAGCACATAATCAATTGCACATCCTCTCTTTACAATAGAGATTTGAGATTAGAGATTAGGAGTTCAGCAATCGACAGTGGGAGGCGGAGTGGCAAAGGCAGAGCGGCAATTAAAACCAAATCATTTGGGCTTAACGTGGGCTTTTGTGTTTTAATTATGTAGGCTATTGAGTTTTAATTTATAGTGGCCTAAGTGTTTATTATTGTGGGTGGGTGGCAGTGGTGGTTGGTGGTGGTGGTGATTAAGAGAGAAAGAGAAAATGGAACGAAAGAAAAACAAGGAGTGAACGGAATGAATTTGGGGTGTTTAGAGGGAATGGCTATCCTTGTGTAATAGGTTATTCAATTCTTTTGACCAATTAAACACTACCTATTTCGCTAGAACTTTGATTGAAATGCTTTTCACTCTAGAGTGGAAGTTAATAGCCATCAACCGGTTAGAACCTTTTCTAGTGTCAGGTTTAGGATTCAGATCGAGAATCCGTTTTTTCAGGCAACAAATCAGTTAGAAGCTCCATGGTTGAAAGGGGTGTTTAATCTGTTCAAGGAGTCTTCTCTGGAACCGAAAAAGTATAAAATGGCATTTCAAAACTGACCCCTAGAGTTTTAAAAAACTCAAAAACCAAGATCGGAACAGAATATAACTAGTTTTTTGTTGGCCAACACCGATTCGTACACACCCCTAATAACCATGTTCAAAGACAAACAGGGTGGCAATATTTAAAGGTTGTGTAGTGAACATGTGGTTTCGTATTATACATACATATACATCCTGTATTTGTAGATATATGGCGATGCAAGCTGCAACATAACTTACTAAACTATACTACATGACTTGCTAGCTTCGTACCCCTAATCTATGCCACTTGCAAGGCTTCTGCGTGTTTGATCTCAAATACCCTCAGTAGAGCATCTTCAACAACCTGTGGATGAAACATATGATAACCAAGCACTCAAAGCAATCATAACTTGTACCAGACATAGATGTAGCCTGTTATTATAAATAGATCGATCGGGGTTATGTTTCATCTAAAATGAGTCGTAAAAAAGTTAGCCAAAAAAGGGAACTGGAGAGTCTTAATGGTTCAAATAGGTCCAAAGCATTCAAAGTATATATTTAGTGCATGGAGTTATTTTATACATAAATTTATATTATTGTTGTGATAATAAAGTTTTTTTCTATCATATTAAACACAATAACTATGGATATAAAACTTTGGAAAACACTTATGGGTCAACTGACACAAAAAAAATTACCATTTCAACCCAAACATAGTGACGAGTTACCTTATCAGGAGTAGATGCACCAGATGTGACACCAATCGTGATAGGGCGCTTGGGTAACCAGTTTTCTTTCTCGACCAATTCACCATGCTGTCACAGTGACACATATTTTAAGGAAACGAATCATAAATGGAGCGATTTTGGACCAGAGAAGGCAAAACCCAGTCGACGAGGTGGAACTTACCATCAACTTGTAAGCTATTCGGTTTCCAGGACCTATTCTCTGTTCACAATCGATCCAATAAGATGGAATGCCTCGTTCCTCTGCAATCTCTTGTAGGTGTGACGTGTTGCTTGAGTTCCACCCACCAACTACCAACATAAGATCCAACTTCTCATCTACCAATTTGTACATGGCATCTTGTCGCTCCTAGAAAGATGGATAATACTATAATATTGTTTGGATATAGACATTAAAACTTTAATGTCTAAACTTGGTTACAGGAATAAAAGAAACTATGAGAACTTGCCTGAGTAGCATCACAGATGGTGTTGAAACTTAAGAAGTGTTTGTTGACATTTTCTACTCCGAACTTCTGCATCATAGTTCTCTCTAGTAACTTCCCTGAAAATAACAACGGAAGCAATTTTTAGTAACTTCCCTGAATGATAAAAGTGAATACAAGATCTCCCATATTGATTGGAAGGTAAGCCAGCCAATATAACTGAATAAGAAATAGATAATCACTAAGGATAATGACTAATCAATACTAACATGGACTATTACATATTGTTGGTTCAGGCCCAAGAACACTCACTCAAACTCTCGAACAACAAAGATATTAACTGCTTGAAGTTTCTTATTATTTAATATTTGCGAGTACAAAAACAAACTAGTGCTGCTATCCTATTTATACAAGAACTAAATACACATGCATAAATAAAAAGCTCCTACTTTATGGCAACAACCTCCAACGTGCACCTATAATTCTCCAAGAGTCCAACTACACATTCAACATACACATGCATGAAACTCGGTCAAACTTGAACATTTCTCATTCACATGCAACTCTAAAATATTACTCCATGACCCTTCACACGTGACCCAATTAAACAACCTGGTAGCTCCGTAACCCGGATCTGTCGACCCGAACCGGACCCATCAAGATTATCCAACACATATCTCGTCTAATATGACCTTTTTACTTATGACGGGTTGATTCGTTTTATGTTTTATATCCAAAAAAAAGGGAAGGGTTGAACAAGTAGAAAGTAAAATGAAATACATCCTAATACATTTTTAGTGGTAACAACATACCTATCTCCTCTGTTTCCCCCTTCAACATTGTAGTTTGGTTCGCAACACCAGCTTTGACAAGATCCTTATCCGGATCAAAACCTTTAGAAACTGCAAATTTGAATTTCTGCCGAAGTTGAAAACTTTAATTAGACTTGGGAAATGAAAAAGAAAGAAGTGGCGGATCAAAAAGAAGACAACGATCACCTCCATAAAAGCTTCCTTGGTTGAGCTAGATCCATTAAGCTTGCCACCAAGAATGTAATCGCACACATATGTCGCCTGGATTAAGTAAGAAACCATTTAATTCAGGCAGTTAGGTAACCAAAAAAAGAAGCACAGGCAGGCAGTAAGCTTACTTCATCCATGTTCTTCACAATGATATACTTTCCTGCAAAAGAAGTTGTTGCTATTGTCTCCTCATGGGAATATTTACCATGAATTATTGTAGTGTAATCTCCTTTCTTGTGCTTGTCTACAATATTCCACACCTTAAGAAGGAATCCGAATAAATTGTATGTATGTAAGACTTGGAAGAAGAAGAAGATGATTAATGGTATGCAAGTAAGCAAATAAATAAGAATACCTTAGTCACCCACGGGCATGTCGTATCGACTATTTGTACTTGTTTGTTACTCAATGTCAACATCTCACTTACCGCGGCTCCAAAAGCAGGCAGAATCACAACATCGCCCTTATCAACAACATCAAACTGTTTCTCTCCATCCTAGATGGGGATATCTTTAACTTCCATTTCTTGTAGCCTCTACATAGCAGAATTCACAGTTATTACATACAACAAGCTTTGCTCTAATAAATGAAAATGAAGAATACCAACCTTATTAACAGTTGGGTTGTGGATAATTTCGTTTGTGATCCATATCTTGTCACCAGGGAACTGTTTCCTGGCTTCATAAGCTATCTGGACGGCGCGATCAACGCCCCAGCAAAAGCCGTATGCTTCTGCAAGCTTAACAGTAACATTTCCCCAAGTATATTCATAGTTATTCTCCTTCAAAGTCTTTATGATGTCGCCTGTTTATAATTAATAAATAAATAAATTAGCTTACACTTAGGTTATGTGTAATGGGGCGCGAGAAAGGGCCATAGCGCTGCTATGGCGCCAAGAACACCGCCCCCCGGGGCGCCATGACCAAAAAAAAACAAACAGCGTGAAATATATCGCGGCGCGAGGAGATGAAGATATTTAATTTTTGACCGTTTGATAACGGTCATATATTAAAAAAAAATCAATTTTTTTTACTTTTCACACTATAAATAACCTCATATTCTTCCATTTTTTTTACAACTCAATACATTCTCATTCTCATTCTCTATATATTTTTAAAAAACCTAGTGTCACCTTATAAAAAAATGGGTTCCCCGTCGGAAGAGTCTTTCACCGAAATTCACCGAAGATATTTTTCGCCCGACGAAGACGCGGCCGAGGAAGAAGCGGTTACGAGTGCATGTACTTTTGTGCTACAAGCATTTGAGAACATTCGGCCTACTCCCCCTCCACGACCCATCTTGCGACGCACCTATATCTTGCGAGATCGTGAAGCCGCGAACGAGCGTTTGATGAAAGACTATTTTGATGCGGCATACCCGGCATGATTGGTAGCTTGGATTGTCGTCAATGGCGTTGGTATAATTGTCCAACCGCATGGCAAGGTCAACATACACGGGGTGATCAAAAAGGGCCAACTTTGGTATTACAAGGTGTTGCGTCATACGACCTTTGGGTTTGGTCGGCCTTCTTTGTTGTAGCCGGGTGTTTTAACGATATTAATACGTTAGAGGCTTCACCATTAATCGAGGGCTACATTTCTGGAACTATACCAAAGGCCGGTTTCCATGCAAACGGGAACGATTACGAGCATGGCTACTACTTGGCCGATGGTATCTACCCTGAGTATTCGATTATTGTTAAAACGTTTTCTGAAACTTTCGATGAAAAAAGAAAGTATTTTAAAAAATTACAAGAGTCTTCGAGAAAGGACATCGAGAGGTGTTTTGGGGTTCTACAGCAACGATGGCATTTTATCAGAAATCCTTGTCGCATGTGGCATAAGGATAAAATACGAATGGCCATGTATGCTTGCATCATTTTGCATAATATGATCATTGAGGATGATGGAAAAGCGATATGCCAAAACTATATTCCCGAAGGTTTGGTCGAACTACCCCAAGCGATAACGGAAGAGAGACTCGCAAATGCTCAACTACTGCGATCTAGAGAAATACATAACACGTTGAAGGCGGATTTGGTTGAGCATGCTTGGGCGATTCGCCCAATTCGATTAAACAATGATCACGACGAAGATTCCGAGGAAGAAGTGGTTGAGGAATTCGAAGACGGGAACTTTGAAGACGTAGGTTTAGATGCTGGAGAAAACGAAGAGGAAGAAGGAGAGAACGAAGATGACACCGAAGAATAAATTTATTTTTTAGGTGTAATTTTTTTTTAGTGTAACTTTTTTTTTAATTTTAATGTAGTGTTTTTTATTTAATGAAATGTTTTTTTATTTTATAAAACTTATAAATTATTTAAAAAATTGAAAATTAAATTAATTGAGTAATGATTACACAGGGGCTTTATGACTACGGCCTCAAATTGCATAAAGCCCCATAAAGCCCCTTGCTGACGTGGCATGCCACATGGCGCATAACGCCCCTTTAAGGGCTTTATGACTACACATGCCCTTAAAGGAACATTTATGGATTGGGTAGTGGAAAAAAATAGGCAGTACTGGCATATTCTTGGGTCATGAGCTGGAGAGTCTCCTTCTTATGGCCAAAGCCTTTGCGGTTGTAGTTGTCGCTTCTGGTCAAGTTATGCCGGAAGACCTTGCCATCAAAATCGGAAGGAATGGAAACCGATGGCGATGAAGAAGAACCTCCCCCGGAGGAGCATCGGACAGAGAGAGGGCTCCTGCATCCGCTGCTGCTGCGAGTGGGGAGAGGGGTTAGTTGAAGCGATGCCATTTTAGTAATTGTTTGTGACGACTAAGTCGCTGTTTGTGTATTTCCAAGGCGAGAGGAATTTAATTTCGTGTTCCTGGTTTTTCAGTTAGTTACTTTCATTTAAATTTTGGCGTCTTTTGTCATCGAATTAACGGTCCAGTTCTGCTTTCAATAGTCACTGGCTTCTTTTATGCCACGTTAATCATATCTAGACTTTTCTTATTTCAAAAACAATATTGAGCGAGTTTGACGTACACACCTAATAAAAATATTATCATAAAATATACGTTTTAAACTTATATATGGATCCAAAAAACATATACATATATATATATATATATATATGAGTAAATTACTTTTTGAGTCCATGTGTTTTAGTGGTTTTAATCACTTGAGTCTAAAATAAAAAAATTTAACGTCCTGAGCCCCTAGCCATTTATTTTATAACGTTTTGAGTCCAATTTTGTTTATTTTATAACGATTTGAGTCCAAAAAATTGGACTCAAAAGGTTAAAATTTGGACTTAAAAGGACTCGAATGGTTAAAGAAAATGCTTACAGGGACTCAGGTTGTTAAACTTTTTGCTTTTGGACTCAACTAGTTAAAACTACTAAAACACAGTGACTCAAAAAGTAATTTACCCTATATATATATTGTGATCAGTGGCGGACCCAGGATTTTTTTTCATTGGGGTCCACTTTTTTTGGTATTCAAAATTTTCACAAACTAACGTTAAAAATTTTCAGGTCTTCGTCATTTTGGTTGGGGCAGGGCGGGGAGGGAATAAGATAAATGCAATACCATAACAAATCTATATGATTAAAACTCATTAGAAAACACACAATAAAAATAAGATGACATTCAAAACGGAAAAAAAAACATTACAAACTTTTTATGTTGTTCCCTACGAGTGTTCATCTTTTGAAAACACACAATAAAGTATTAGTTGAAGAAAATGGGGCATCAAACTTTCTTAATGATTCTTGCATAATTTGCCCTAAAATTCATTAATCAACTAACCCTAGTTTAAAATTTGATTAAAAAAAAACAAAACGGGTTAGACAGGACTTGAACCCAAGACCTTTTGTTTGTAAATTAAATGATTTCATCCCTGCACCCATCTTCATTGTTATTGTAATGGGTCCAACTAATTTATTTTATGGAGTCCATAGAAAATATAATATATCGGTTCTATTATTTTTTTTAAAAATCATTAGAGTCCGGGGACTCCGACCCGCTTAACGTGGGTCCGCCCCTGATTGTGATACCTCAGACCCAACTATATCAATATCAGATATGCAAATCACTAATCACTAGTTGATGTTGCGGGACTTTTTGATCACAAGACAAATCCCTAGTAGTGGTTGATTAGTAATGCATGGTTTAGTTACTCATGCAAGTAGTGATGTGTGTGGTTTTATTAACTGTAAACACGTTGGTAGACGCATTGGACATATATATATATAGTTAATGGTTAGAGGTGGTTGGTGTGGAAGACGTACAACTTCGTTGTTCTACAGGACACACCGTAAAACACTATAGTTTTACAATATGTCCTTCAGATTCCGGACATCTCAGAGGTTCTAATATCTGTTATAACATTAGTTGATTATGAATATTATGTGCTTTTCATACGCACACGCCTATTCACACATCAAGATGTCCTTTTTTCAAACCAGTCTCAGACCTACAGATTCATCTCAGAGGTTCTAATATCTGTTATAACATTAGTTGATTATGAATAATATGTGCTTTTCATACGCACACGCCTATTCACACATCAAGATGTCCTTTTTTCAAACCAGTCTCAGACCTACAGATTCAATTGTTTCCACACAAATTCCTAGGCATGTACACGAACTAAAGGTTATGAACTATTTTGTGGAAAGTTCGTTTGTGTTCATTTATTTAATAAACGAACAAACATGAACAAAACTTTTGTCATTTAATGAACGAACATGAACACGTGTTTTGTTCGTTCATTCATGTTTGTGAATGTCCGTTTATGTTCATTCATTTAAGTTTGTTTATATTTGTTAGTTTATGTTTGTTTAAAGTTAATAAATACAAAAGTAACAATATAATATATATAGGGTAGGGTTCCTAACGGATCCTTGCCCTATATATGTATATCTATACTATATATAATACTAGATTATTAGACCCGTGTACTACACGAGTTTAAGGATATAAATTTATAAATTATTTAATTTTATATTCTTTTCATAAATTTACATAAGTGAATTTTTTACCATAGATGACCAACAGTTGATCATGTGTAAAAATCGATTTTTTTAGAAACAAACCAACTTTACATAAAAATTGTCCTATACTTTTATTTATCGCCATAGCAAAACATAGGGCGAGAGAAAACTGTCATTTTTTCAATTTAAACGGAATCCTTCTATTTGGCAGTATTAAACGAAATCTAGGGATAAACGTTCAAGTGCCAATATTATTTCCGGATAATATAAGTGTCTCAATAACCTGATCACCCAGTGATAGGACCTGTACTCGAGTTCCATTACATAAACCATTCTTTCAATCAATATTTCTTGATAACGTCACTGGAACACTAACCTTTGGTAATTATATATGGTTTGGCAACTCTAAAAATAAACTCCATTTAGGACATCCGGTGAGTATAGACTTGCATCAAAATTATTATGAAGATAATATATCCTTAAACCTGTTTATTACACGGATCTAATAACAATAAAAGTGTTTTCAAAGCATGGAAGTTAGCCAGTTTTTAAATATCGGATTAACCTATTCTTTACCATTTTTATTATTATAATATAAATAATAATTTATTTAAGGCAAATTGGATTTAAATAATCCCAACTTACTGTTATTGGCCAATAATAATCCTAACTCATTTAATCACCAATAATAATCCGAACTATTCACTTTTGTTTGTAAAATACTCCCAGTTAAAAAAACACTAACCAGGTTAAAAGATTGCTGATGTGGCTTGCCACGTCACCTGCCACATCAGCTTCCACGTCATCAAAATATGCCACGTAGACTGGCGCATCAGCTGCCACGTCATCAAAATATGCCACGTAGACTGCCACATCAGCTGCCACGTCATCATAATATGCCACGTGGCAAGCCACATTAGCAATTTTTTAACCTAGTTAGTGTTTTTTTAACTGGGAGTATTTTACAAACAAAAGTGAATAGTTCGGATTATTATTGGTGATTAAATGAGTTGGGATTATTATTGGCCAATAACAGTGAGTTGGGATTATTTAAATTCAATTTGCCTTTATTTAATAGATGTTTTAAACATGTAGTAAAAAAATTCATTTTAAATAATAAGAAGGTGTTGTCAAATTGACATTATTTGAAATTGTTTATTATAAATAGAGTTGTTACTAATAACTAACTATATACTTTAGATAAGTTAAAAGTAAATAATCAATATCTAAGTAAACAATAAAATATTTATTAGTATTAAGTTGTTAAGGAATTTTTTATTGTTTTGCATTAATTAATTAATAATAATAATAGTGAATTGAATTAGAGAATGCCATGTGGCATTAAGTAGGCTCTTGTTTTAGTATGAGAATGACATGTGTCATTAAATATAGTTTTTTATTAGATATATATATATATATATATATATATATGCATATTCGAAGGGCATGTTTAATCATTTTACACATTTTTTTAAGATTACAAGTCTTTAAAGCTTTTTGTACAACCATCAAATGCATAAAACAAAGAAAAACAAAAGGCTTAAACTATTGACACACTGCTGTTAGTTATTTGCACACTTATGTTTTATATACGCTGCGTATTTTTTTGGGTAAAGGGTTACCCCGATGATTCTATTAAAACAATCCCAAATAAGTACAAGTAGTGAGGATGAGTTCCACACTAGTTCATATACAGGACATGCCTCATATATGTAAGCCAATCATAAACAAAAACCACAAAACCTATGACACCACATAACCTAGTCTACTACACATAATGGAAACCTATAGTAGACAAGACAAAACAAAGCAAAACTAGAGATCATCCTCCATCATCAAAAATAAAACTGCCACAGACCAGCAGCCCCTTGACGCGAAACAACAACACTCTATCCATTGGAGAAGCTTGTGGACGAGGTGCTTGCCCCTGCTTTCGGTAACCCGGAAGTCATAAATTCATTCGTTTCATTATAGCTTCCAATAACCTCTTCATCATCCAAGTCCTGCTGATCATGTTGACCTTCACCAGTTTTACCCACATTCTTACCCTTATCCGATAAAACATCAAAAGGATTATGCGTTTTGACCGTAGGTGGCGGACCCGAGGTGGGAACCCCACCATGAGGCTTAGTTCCAATCGGCCGATATTCAAATTTCTGCTTCTGCTTATTAACAGGAAACCCTGCTTTCCTAGCCGCTTTCTTGCGATCCACATCCATAAAACCCTCTTTGTCCACAACTGGAGTCTTCACCGGACCACGCGGTTGTTTCCCACTATTTTGTTTCTGATGATTAGGCACTTCCTTAGGGTACATTCTAGGCTGATTCGGGCAGGACTCATCGTCATGTCCAAAGACCTTACAATGGTCACATCTATAAGGATTCCATTCATATTCCACGACCATCTTCACATTAATGAAACCCTCACCTTCTAGCTCAGGCACCGCTATAACTATTTCCTCTTTAAAATCATTCTCAGCTGAAACGTCTATCAAAGCTCTAGCATAGCTACTCCTTCCCCAAGCATCCGTACACATAGTTGTGGTGTACGAATCTAACAATTTTGGCTCTCCAATAGCCGTAGCAATCATACTCAACCCATCCTCCGTATAGGCTGCTATAGGAACATCATGGATTTTGACCCAAATTTGTATCTTTTTGACATCCTCCTTCACTAGTCTTGAAGTAGGCGACCAAACACTAAGGAAGAGAGGATGGGAACGAATTATCCAAGGTCCTTCTTTAAGAACATTCATCATACCATCTTTATATACGCTGCGTATAGAGCTATATGCAGCGTATATAACCCATCAGATTATGATTTGTGAATTTGGTGTTTGGGTGTTATAAATTCTCATCTGATTCGAATATTAAATCGTTTAAAATGTTATACTATTAAAATCTTTTAAAAAACTCTGGTACGGCTCGAATATATTATACCGTTATCGTTTAAATTAAAATATTTTACCAAGTCTGGGTGCGTTTCGAATATTATACAGTTTAAAATACTATACCATTAAATATTTTGAAATACTCGGGTACGGTTTGAATATATTATACTGTCACACCCCAACCGATGGGGGAATCATCGGGGCGCGACACTGAGCGAAACAGATTGTACAGAAGTTTTCATAACAACTATATTTACCAAATATTTACAGCAACACGTTCCATACCATGTCATAAATGATAATACAATTATTACAAAAAAGATCTAATCAAATTGTTCTGTTCCGACAACTTAGATTCTTATTACAGACAATTGTTTATTCTTGACCTAGGTCTTTCCTAGCCTCGATTTCACAGCAAAGTAAGCAAATAAGCATCCTAAGCACCTGTCACATACGTTAAAGTAAAAGTCAATACACATAGTGTAAAGGTGAGCATATAGGTTTAATAGATATAATAGAGTTCGAAATTGTCACACCCTGACTTTTGCGGAAGCGTGATTATGGTGTGACTTTCTTAATACCATTGCATTCAATCATAACAACAACTATATGATAAAAACCATAGATTCGTCATCCATTAAATAAGTATAAACATAACAACATTGTTTTGAAACGTAGACTTCAACTTCAAGTTTTACAAACCGCACAAATTGTTTATGAGTTCAATAAGGACTCATCAAAAGATATTGAAAAACACCAAGGTTTGGAAAACGTGTCTCGTCCAGGAATAAGACACACTATCACACCCCCAAAATACCACCTAGGGAATGTCCCTGTTAGGCGTGTGACGTACCGACAACGAGCCACTAATTACATTGAACCCATTCAAGTTATAAATAAAATCATCATTTATTACTGAAAATCACCGTCAATAAGTTTGAATGAAAACCAACATGTTCAGCGAAAGCAAATAAAGAAAACATAATTAACTGTTTCAACTTAAATGTATGTAATCAAAACCCATCATTCGTATCCAATCAGCACGACCCATGACCACTCCAGCTACTTCAGACAGCAAGTTCTGAATCCATATAATCTAACGACCTGCGAGCATGCAACAAGTGTATCAGACAACGCTGGTGAGTTCATAGTTTTACGAAAACGTTTATTACCAAGTGTTTAGTTAACCCATTAAATTTAATTCCGAAAGTAATGTTGAAAACAATGTTGATAATACCGCAATACAAGACGGCTTCTGATTATTTTTCCCTTTCTTCAATGCTCCTATCAAAGTATTGGTCATGACTAGGTCATTAGTTCAACACCCGTCCTCCCAGGTACGGGATGAGGTTGCCAAACCTAAGTAGCGCTACTAACTAATACCATGTTACCATCCCGGTAACCAAACAACATGGAGGGACTTTAAAGGTGATAGGAAGAGTATATTATCCAACATTCCTGTTTTTACCCAAAAGACTTATCCCTCCCCGGGATACCCACTGACTGTCCCAACCACCGGGACGCATGCTCAAGAGATGAACTCACCTTAGTTTTGCTCAGTAAGATATTGTACTTCTATCGTTAATTAATGGTTAGGCCCGTTACACGCGTCCTAAAATATAATGTCATGTAAATAAGTAAAAGAGTAAGGTTTTGCGATACCCTAATATTCAACAACCAATATCTATGTGATCACATCAACAAGTTTAACACTCACTAACACACAACAGGTTCCTCCTATGAGCGACATTAATTAATGACAAGTGCTATGGTTGTAAGAAACATTAATAACACAAGTCTACATCCTAGCAATCCAAATAAACCCTAAACAATCATACAAATCCATGTATTAGTCCACCATTTCATTTGACATTATCATCTTCAACTTGTTTATTTAAAAGTATAATTATTGAACATAGGCAGTAATTATCAACAAACTTCACTAATATCAGTAGCGGACCTCTAATACAAAGTATCAGCCCACAAGTGTGACCGGCCCACGGACTAAACCTTAATTCAGATTATAACCCCACCTTTAGTGGACTCACATTAACATAACAATATCACTTTTATTGGATCTCGGCCCCCTAAGTATAACCTATGCGGCCCCATGACCAAACCGAGACCCAATGATTTGTACTTAATCAACATTATGTGGCCCCCTTTTGCTGCTGTTGTGCGACCCCAAAACCAACGGCCCGCTGACCTGATGTGCGGCCCACTCAAACCTGACCCAATTCTATTACCTATTCCGCCCATCAATTTTTGTTTCTTTTTTTTTGGGTAAAGGGTTACCGCGATGAATATATTAATCACAACCAAATAAGAACAAGTAGGAGGCAAAAACACCACCTAGTTCACAAAAGCGACATGCCGCTATTGTGTAAACAATACAAGAACAATAAAACCACCCAGACAAAGGGAAACAACGGGCCAAAAATGAAAGAATACAAGAATAAGACTCTAAATGTCTTCAAAACTAATCTCCCAACCTTGTAAAACCCGCCGCACATTTGTTGTGTCCTTGAATTTTAATGATTTGAGCTTTAGTCGTACATTGCTGATGATGTGGTCAGCCAACTTTTCCGGAGGCCGCAATTGATTGTTAAAAAACTTGGAGTTCCTTTCCTGCCAGATAACATAAGCTGAAGCCGCAACCAAGAGCTTGCCAATAATGGAGGCTATAGATCTCGACCTAGCCCAAGGAAGTAACCAGTTCACAATCTCGTCCCAATTAGATCCCACAGTTTTCATGGCTGAATTCTCCCTAACTCGCATCCAAACCTCTGTCGCATACTTACACTCAAAGAAAAGATGATAGTGCGAGTCAATGTTATTATGACAAAGCAAACAGCACATTAAATTCATGCAATCCTTATTATCAATGTTCTATTGCCTTAACCTGTCTTGTGTGACCAACTTCCTTCTGAAGACGAGCCATAGAACAAAAGCATGCCTTGGTATACATTGCGAGAACCAGACCAGATTGTACCAACTCACCTGAATGCCACGAGAACGAATGCATTCCCACGCGTCAGAAGATCTGAACGGGACCAGTCGCTCCTCAATGTCTCTCCACAGAATGACATCCCTAACCCCTTCTGAAAGGTTCACAGGCGGCAGTTGATTCAGGACCGGGTAAGACGTTAACCAGTGGATCGGCCAATTCCAATTACCATCCGAGATAAGATCTGCAACTTTCGAATGAATAGATAGACCAGCCTGCCTCATCATCGATGGAGAAATAAGATTCCCCAACGGACACAGATCACACCACGAATCATACCAGGCTGAAGTGGACTTACCATCACCTATTTTGGACCAGAAAAACCGTTGCACATGCAATCTGCCTTTCAAGAGATTCCTCCAACCCCAACTATAATTACTTGGAATCGGGATGTCCCAAAAATTCCTGTCCTTCAAATGATGAATTTTAACCCAGTCCACCCATAAAGACTGTCTACCTGATAGAATACTGTTGATATGTTTAGTCATAAGGCTGATATTCATATCATTTAACCTTCGAATTCCCAACCCACCTTCGGCTTTAGGCAGGCAAACAGATTTCCAAGAGACTTTCGATTTACCTTTCATCAGCGGGCCTTGGCACCAAAGAAAACCTCTCATTTTTTGCTCAAGCTCTTTGATAGTTCTAGCTGGCAGAGTAAAAGCAGAAGCCCAGTAGGTACTCATCGCCGTGAGAACCGAAAGAATTAGTTGCAGCCGCCCCGCAAAAGATAGAGTCTTGTTTTTCCAATTGGTGATACGGTTTTCCAGTCTATCAGTCAGGACCCTGCAGTCTTTATAAGACAGTTTAGTGGTAATAAGAGGAACACCCAAATACCGAATAGGGAATTCTCCTTGCTGAAAAGGAACCATACTAAGAATCCTCCTTTTAATTCTCCTCTCAATATTGCACATAAAGATAGTACTTTTAGCAAGACTAGGGTGCAAGCCCGACATCTCTTTAAACCGGTTGAGAGAGCTCATGATCATTTTGACTGAAGCAACTTCCCCTCTAGCAAATAAGAAAAGATCGTCCGCAAAGCAAAGATTAATAATCCTCTGCTTAACACACCGGTTATGGAATCTGAATGAGGAATCTATAGTCGATGCATTATGCAAAATGGATGTCAAGATTTCCATGACTAGGGTGAAGAGGTATGGGGACATCGGATCACCTTGCCTTAGACCTCTCCTCCCTTTGAAATAACCACAAACATTACCATTAACACAGATAGAGAACGAGGTAGAAGAGACGCAAACCATAATCCATTCAACCATGATTGGGTGAAAACCAAACCCCTTAAGAATGGCCTCCAAGAAATTCCAATCGACCGTGTCATATGCTTTTTGAATATCCACTTTGAACGCGCAACGAGGGGGCCCATAGTCCCGATGATAATTATGAAGTAATTCCTGGGTTAGTAAGATATTGTCAGAAATGCATCTCCCTGGAATAAAGGCTGATTGGTTCAAGCTAACTACACCGTTCAATCCCTCCAAAATTCTAGTTGTGATAAGCTTACTAATGCATTTATAGATTACATTACAGCAAGCGATGGGCCTGAAGTCAGACACAGTATCAGGAGTCGGAACTTTAGGAATTAAAGCCAAAAAAGTATGGTTTATTTCCTTAAGGATTTTACCCGACTGAAAAAATTCCTGAACTGCATCACATATGTCTTCACCAATAATATGCCAAATATGCTTGAAAAAATCTGATGAATAGCCATCCGGACCTGGAGCCTTTAATGAACCAATAGAGAACATAGCTTCCTTAATATCCTCATTAGAGAACGGACGAATCATGTATTGAGCTTTAGTTTCATCAATCTTATGCAGGAAGAGGTCACTAGTAGGCAAACAGTTAATAACACCCCTTTGGCCAAAAAACGATTCATAATGGGTAACCAGAGCTTTACCAACATCCTTTCCCTCAAACGTAATACCATTAGCATCTTTTATAACATCAATTCTACTATAATGGTTTTTGCATTTGACAGAATTGTGAAAAAATGCAGAGTTAGAATCACCAACCTCCAGCCATTTAACCTTTGATTTCTGTTTTAGAAATCTTTCTTCATCCAAAGCGGCATCTTGAAATTCCTTTAAAACGTTCGATTCTTTACCTCTCAGCTCCGAATCCGAAGGATTAGCATCAATGAGAACTTGAATTTCATCTAACTCCCTTCGCAGCCGTTTAACTTTCTCATGGAGATTCCCTTGTTTGGCTAGTAAAGACCGCAGAGGCTTCTTGAGATACCTCAATTTCTTAACCACTTGTAACATTTTAATACCCAAAAATTGATGCTCCCAAGACTTCTTAACAATTTCTGGGAAATCCTTCTTGAATACCAGAAAATTCGGAAATTTAAAAGGCTTGGGTTTATGAGAGACCGATCTAGGATTTTTAAGGATGCAAGGGCAATGATCCGATACTCGATATGGGTGGAAAACAGCTACAGCTTCTGGAAACGTCTGAATAAAAGATACATTGGCCATGATACGATCAATTTTTTTGAGAACTCCAATACCCTGCTTCGGTTTCTGGTTCCATGTAAAGTGGCAACCCGAACGATTAACATCAACAACTTCAATCTCCTCAACACACGATTTAAATTCTCTCATATTAATGTCAATTAGAGAAGAGCCCATGGATTTATCTTCCAAATATAAAGCTGCATTAAAATCACCCAGAATGACCCATGGCTTATCATGTGCAAGGGCTTTATGAATTTTCAAACTATCCCATAGTTCTCGTCTTTCCTTGTAAGAATTCTTCGCGTATACAAACGAGCAGAACATTATTTTCTTACTATTTTTGAAATGAACTTGGGTGTGCATAACCTGGTCAGATTGTGCCAAAATCATGATATCAACTATATTACTATCCCATCCCAGAATAATCCGCGTACCTTTGCTACACAGACTCCCGTTGGAAGTCCAGTTCCACGTGCTTCTAATACTAGTACAGATCTTATCAAGCTTAGAGACATGAATATGTGATTCTAAAATTGCACAAACACATAAATCAAACTCCACAATAGCATTTCGGACCTCCTTTTGTTTCAGGGGTGCGGTTAAACCCCTTATGTTCCAAGGTGCAATACTATCCATTTAAACCCTCTATATCAGGAGTGCTTACCCCTGTTGTCTGGACACCACCAGTCATTACTTTTGCCACCCCTTCGTCATTTTCAAACACTTCATCCATGTCTGAGTCCAAGAGGTCATCAACATTCGGAAGATTATCTAAAGAAGCAAAAGAGTTACTGATGTTAACCACATGTGCCGAAGAGGACGCCTTGTGAGGATTAGATTTGTCATGTTTCTGGTTCGGCTTTTGGACAACACGATACATCAATTTTTGTTTCTTGACAAACATTCAATACAAAACAACTATTAAAATTGTCCCACATGTTACCTCGATTCCAACTTCAACAACTAAGTATCATCTCATTAATTACTTCACACAAGCACATGGTTTGATTAAACATATGCATATGGTTTGACTATACTGACAACATGTTTCGATTCCCACATGGTTTGATTCCTACATAGTTTGACTATATTGACAACATTCTTAATACATGCATAGGGTTTGATTAGATCAAGGCTACAAGGACACACATACACATGGCCGCCATTAACTACATATATATATATATATATATATATATTATTCTAACAGTTTCCTCTTTGACATTATATTATAATCATAACATTTATCATGCATTCATGTTTCCAATCAATAACAAGTTACCATTTGGTAATTACATGGACATCCAAATCAAGTATCAACCATTTTATCAAACTACAATTGTGATTTCACAGCTTTCATGGCCCACTAATAACCCCTAATTATTACTGAATTACTAACGTATGACCATTAATCAATTTATTCAACGCAATCTATCTAATCAATCACTATCACACAAATATGAAAGTCAACAAGTAAGAATTACTAACCCAAAACTTAATTGATCAAGCTGCTATCGCGAACAGGGGTGGGGTCCTCTTCTGCCGTATGTAAAAAATATATATAGAGGAGGGTAGGGTTTGGTGTTTTGAGTTTTTATGATCCTTTAAAACATCAAACGCATACTTAAAAGATAATAGTTTGGGCGGTTCCTTCATAACCAAGATGGGCTCACTTCAAAACTTATTTGGGCCGAGACAAGATAAGACATCATTGAGCCGAAACAAATCAAGGATTAAAATTCATAAATAAATGTGTATGGGCCGAGATTTGATAACAGTGATGACGGTCCAATCCTCATAACATCAACACAAAGGATGGCCCAATAACTCACTCGAGTGAAACCCGACACGTTTACGTTTAGAAATTAATCGAACAAGCACGCGTAAGAGGACTAACAGGGAACCAGGATTACAAAACTAACCTTGGAAGTTCAGGTTGTCACATCATCCCCAACTTGAAAGAAATTTCGTCCCGAAATTTGACAAGTAAGCACTGAGGAGTGAAGTGAGAATTCAAGATTGTTGCGGATTTTCCCCAGGTGTCACCCACACTGACCAAACTCAAAGACCATGGATGACATCTTTATTCATAACGCAACATAAAACTTCCAACGCCCGCCAGATCCACTTACTAATTCCCTGAAATACATGTAGTTTGAAAACATTAACAAAAGTTGAGCGAGTTCATGTGTTTGTTTGTGTGTATGAGTAAACCATTGAAATCATTGTAAGTATGTATGTAAGTTTATAAGTCCCGGTATGAAAGCAACAAGGAAACAGATCAATTAATGTGTAGCTAATACATTAATATACGTGACATGGTGCAGGAAGACTCAAACCTAACAGACTTTGTACCGGGCTTCCGGCTGTAAAACATAGTCACCACATGGCCCATTCAGCGGACTCATGGATGGGGCTCGCTACACCCAAATAGATCTATCACTCATGCCCCTCGGTCCGTATACGAGGATTAATGGTCTTAAGTATATGCCTACCCATTCACATGATCTATGGTTCTTTCCTAGGCTAACCATACCAATTGTATTTGTATGTGATCCTTTTGTAACATGTATTTCACCCCTGAAGTAAATAAACAAAACAGTTTAAAGAAAAGGGGGACATGAACTCACAGTTTTGTGTTCCTTGTATTTGATGTAACTCAAAGCTTCCTCTAGAACGAACGACTACCTACATGCGTACTACGGTCCGTTAGACGAGCGGGTCATGCCTTGTCTTAGTATTGATTAAGCCGTTGAGTTACGTTTTAAAGTGTCCTCATTACTATTCCCAGTATATAATTATTTGTTAAAATAATTAATATTTTAACTTAAATTATATCTATTAAATTTTGGAATAGTTGTTAAACAATATTTTTGTAATAATACTTCTCAAGTATTGTTATTCGTATTTCCTTCCCAAGGATGGGGGTATCTCATACATGTGTATTCGTATTCTTGTATTTTGCCATGTATCGATGTCGTATTCTGGTGTATTATTCCAAATAAAAATATGCCAATATATTCCCAATATATATTTCCAAAACAATATATTTTGAAGTCTTACTTAGAAAATATATAAACTTATTTTGTCCAAAATAATGTATTTCAAGAAAATATATATTTTTCCCAAAAATCATAGGTAGAGGATTCTGTTAAAAGTGCCCAAAGTGTGAGAAGTGTATTATAATACTATATATAATACTATATAACACCATATAAACACCGTATAACCATATATAACACCATATAATACCATATAACGCTATGTAATACTATATAACATTATTTAACAAATATAACACTATAGTTTGTCTGATAGCATGTCTCTGATAGATGTATAGTGTTATATATTGTTATATAGTGTTATATAGTGTTACATAGTGTTATATTGTGTTATATGGTGTTACATAGTGTTATACGGTGTTTATATGGTGTTATATAGTGTTATATATAGTGTTATAATACACTTCTCACACTTCTCATACTTTAGGCCCTTTTTACACTATCCTTACCCAAAATCATATATCTTCTAAATATACTAAGAAAATATATTTTTACTTCCAAAATAATATATTTTCTCCTTGTCGAAAATATGATACACTTTGTAATAACAATAAAATCATATTTTCATTTCTTTCGTATCCAAAATAATATTTACCAAAAATACGTTTATAGCGGTATTTTCCGGAATATTTTGTAAGTTACATTTTATCGTTCGGTTCCACAATATTTTGTGTGTAACTTATATATATATATATATATATATATATATATATATATATATATATATATATATTCCTTATGATTTTTGGTAGTATTTTGGATTGTAATTTCTTGGTATTGTTAAGTTATATTACTTTAAATCCTAAAATAATGTAACTATTACACCAAGTATACAAATAATCACACACAATATGTCTTTAATGTAATTATATATTCTAAATACATATTTACCCATTTTTATTTATAAAAACCAACCTCCAATACTTGTATTTTTGTAACAAAATCTATGGCAAGGTTTATATTGAAAACCATAGTTTAAACATACTTGTAAATATTTAGAAAATTTCGCCATAGTTTCCCCTAAAAATGGAGGTGTCCATGCTATCAAAGCATATCATTTCTTTTCAAAAATCATCACAAACAATCAACAATAGATCTACCCTTACCAAGTGCTAAAACAAAGCTATCTACATAATAATCATGAACTTGAACTTTCATAAAAACTTGTAGTAACTTGGTAGTGTGTTTATTTCTTTAAAAATCTCAGTTTTAAAGAATTTAGGTGTTTACAACTTACTAGATGATTTTTCCAAAAAATCATTCTTTTGAATTTTTCTTGTAAACATTGTATTCTTATACTTGTTTCAACACTAGAAACATGATTGGTTCTTTTAAAACAATGTTCATGTAAATCTTTGTGATTTGGCTTGGTTTCTTGGAAAACTATTTTAGAAATCATCCACTCACAAGACTTGTATTTTGTTTAAATCATCATCACATGAAAACAACTTTTATTATTTAAGTTCATGTAAACATAAGGCATGATGATCTTGGTCTTTCACAAGATCATCACATTAACTTACTAGATCATGTGTTTAATCACAATCTAGTAGGTTCCATATGATGTCTAACATCATTAACACTAATAATCAATCAACAAGAAGCAAATAAACACGAATCAACAAGTATTCATATGTTTATAAGCTTATGTTAGAGATTCATGAATATGTCTTTTAGTGTTCATCAAGATTAACAATGTATATCATCTTTTAACCAACAATATATGAAGTAACAAAGGGTTATGAGGGCCTTACTACTAGCACAAGGCTAGGGAAGAACACTTGATGCTGTAGATGACAAATGTGGAGGATAAAAGCTAATGGGAGAGGTCCTTCAAGATCCAAGACCACCAAGCTTGCTTAAACACCTTCTTGCATCATGAAATGAACTTGGAATGGATGATCAAAACTTGATGATGATGGTGGTGTGCTTGGAGGTGTTCGGCCGAGAATAGAGCAAGGGAGGAGAGGGAGATGAGTGGGGTGAAGTGTGGTGAGAATGAGAGCTTCAAGTCCTCTTATAACCATTTTATAGTTTTGTCCAATGGGTCTTATGTTTCTAATAGTACATACATAATCTCTAATCAAATCTTACAAGATTTAAGGAAATCAAGTAAGATTATGTAAATCTTGATGGTGGGCCACATAGGTGACCGTCCATATGAGGGGGGGGGGGTCTTGGTTGGTTTTGAATGATAAGTTAAGTTATTGGGTTAGATTTCAAGTGTATTGATTAGTGTTTATATATATGATATGTTATATAGTGTGTTAGGGTGTCCGGGGATCATAACTAGTTCAGAAACATTAAAACAATGCTTCTAGTATAATTTTGGTGTTTCGAGTAGTGTCCGGTTGTTCGGTTAGATACCGGTTCGTTAAAGTGTCTAAACTATTCCGTAAGTGATCTTTAAGTACCCTTTTGTGACACTTTTAATTCCCGACATTTAGGAAAGCATTCAGGACCATTTTACCATATTTTTGCATGTTACAAATTTGTTAAAATGCTGATTTTTGCTGAAAAATGCTGAATTCAGCACTTTGAGTGGGTTTTAGGCACTTTCCAGCACTTAAACTATCACCTAGTGAGGCAGTTTTGTGATCCTTACTTCCCTACACACTATACTAGTGTAGTACCTTGTCTCTGGCCCATACTGAGTCTCAAAACATTGTTTGTCTATGTACTGAACATCGTCAGCATTTTTCTGAGTTATCAGCTAACTGTGCTAGCTGTGCTTTGTGCATCGTTTATGTCACTAAAGTTTGTATGTAAAAATGATGTGACATTATGCAATATGTGATGCACATGTAAGTATGATGTAGTAATCAGAAAGCAATTAATTGTAATTCAGCACAGTCACTAAACACTAATCAAGATTAATTAATTGTACGGATGCATGCAAATTTGGCAGTTGTCACATTCTCCCCCTGTTAAGAAAATTTCGTCCTCGAAATTTATACCACCTTAACTCCTTAGGGTCACATTATGCGTGTACTGGGGTAGATAATTACAAAACCGAATCTAATCTTATTCACATCAGGTGAATTCCAGGGATATATTTCAACAACAAGAGCCCAATGGTTACAAGACATGTGTTCTAGTATTTGATGTCAAAGGACGCGAGGTGTATAGATGTATAATGTAGTGTAACCCAGTTAAAAGGGGTGTAACAAAGGAGTTTTGACCAATGGATTCTCAAACAATCGGTCACAATATGCAAACGAGTTTTCACAAACCATAGCCTCCGCTATATGAACTCAAAATCAATGATTTGAATATGAAAATGATCTGTCAACTTTCGAATAACTAAATGGTAAGGACTAGTGTGTTGACATCCTTGGATTGCGAGAATACACCGAATGAAATACAAGTGAAACGGGTGTATCATTGTCTTAATTCGTAGTTGCATTAGGAATGTTTAAATAACAGGTCAAACAAAAGTATGTGTAGTTTTGTGTGAAATAGTTGACCATGATTAGCACAAGCTACAAATTTGCATTGACATCACAAGGTGTCATAATGACATGATTCAAATATAGTGGTGACTGAACAAGTTTACCGTGTTCGAAATCAAATGAAAGTATACTGAAACAACCTGAAGATTTGATTTACACAATGCCATAGAGTTTTCAGTTGAATACGGGACATCAAAGAGCCATTGTTTTTGATCGAAGATGAAAAGGTATTAAGTGCCGCAAGGCATTTGATTGATAATGGAAGAATCGTTAGGAGGTACATTGTGATATGAAATGAATCTTTGTACCATCGCCTCAACACACAACTGTGTTGAGTTTGCTTTAATTGTGATAAACAAGACGGATTTAGAGCAAGTTAATAAATAAACAATTAAATCCGTGTATGAAGTGAGTAACCAAATTAGCGCAAGCTTCAATTTTGTGAAAGTATCACCGCAAAGTATCGAAACCAACAAACGATTTAGTGGAGTCGTAGACCAATCAAGTCCACTACGACTCGAAACAAAAGAACCTTTGTAATAATATTTGAATATGATGCTCTCAATACATCATATGGTGTCTTAAATCAAATACGCGAAATGGATAAGTTCAAGTAATTGAACTTGGTTTCAGTGTAACCCGATAATAAACGTATGTATCAACTAGGGAAATCTCAGCATGGTTATGAAGACAAACCATGGATGCAACTTGAAATAAAAGGAGTTTCAAGAAAGTGTGTTGGCTTGATAACAAGAGAGCCAACAATTACCATAATGTAGGTTATTCGAATCATAAACCAATAGTCAGTTTTAGCAAAATAACATTTGAGCCTTGACGAAGCGCTTATTCGAAACGGAACCGTATGCATAACCAATGGTTCATGCATAACATATGGATTTCCAAGAAATGAGATAATGAGTATTTGCTAAAGTGAAGAAAGGACTAAGTATCGAAGCAAATGTGTGTTCGCTCTCACCGAAGAAAATTAACGCGATGCAACCACCATTAAGGGGAGTAGAGATGCAAACATCTACTCGCTAGAAGCTAAAGTGAAGATTTCAACAATAAAAATTTGCGTACTTTCTTTTTGGTTAACTGAAATAGCATATACGTCAGGATAATGGGGTTTGCTTGAGTTAACAGGTGTGGTTCCTAAGCAACAACCTATACGGGTTTGGACTTGGGTTCCCAAAAGGTCCTAAGTACATGTTTTCTAGATTCTCAAAGTTTCGTATTCTGTGTAAAACTGTTTTGTGCATCATGTAGGAAACACAATTTTTGTGTATGTTTTAAAACAAGTTATTGTCCCACAATTTCCCCGGTATACTTTCTTCCTGAATTCGCCGCTAATGACGCTCGATCATCGATCAGTTGTGAAACAGTAGTTGGATCCTCACAGTTAGTTAAAAAAGTAGTTTGTTAATCCTTAGCAAGAGTCACCGGCTCTTGTTGGTTAGCTCGTTCGGCTCCTGGTAGTTTGGTGTTCGTACGAAAGCTATCGTCCTTCCTCTT
Organism: Helianthus annuus; assembly: GCF_002127325.2. Lineage (NCBI taxonomy): Eukaryota > Viridiplantae > Streptophyta > Magnoliopsida > Asterales > Asteraceae > Helianthus > Helianthus annuus. Next base: position 76,369,148 of record NC_035441.2, read on the forward strand.
GACGAGCAAAACTGAGGTTACCCAAAGCGGGAAACTTGGTCTGTTATCTTCCTTCTCTATCCACTACTGAAACTACACTGACAATCCTTGCATCTCCGAAGGTGTAAGTCGCTAAGGTGCATTGACTGCAGGCGCGACGCCTGGAATCAAATCGATGTGAAATTCGACTTGTCGATGAGGAGATAGTTCTGGCAAGTCTTCGGGGAAGACTTCAGGGTATTCCCCTGTCGCAGGGATATCTTCGAGTTTTGGTTCTTCGGCTCCCTTGTCTGCGACATAAGCCAAGCAAAAACAACACATCCTTTACGCAACACTTTTGTGCCTTCAAGCAATGGATAATCCGTAGGGCGTATCCTGCTTCATGAACCATGGTCGTTTCGTCGTTCTTCATCGGGATGCGGATAACAATCTCCGCTTGGTTGCTTGACAACTAATCCATTCCAAATACGTCGTCGAAGTTTCCCTTTAGCTAGTACGAGTTATCTAACTTACTTGCTACTAAACCGAGTATACTCTCAAACTCTGGAGATGCGAAGCTAAAATTTGTATTATTATCAAGTAGCACAGATGCATAATGTTGACTAATATGGAATGTATGGATAACCTTGTTTGGATTCTGGCGTGCTTCCCTAGCTTCGCTATTGAGCTTTCATCCTTGTACCTGATTCTCTTTAGGGCAGTATTTTCTGAAATGCTTTGTGCTCCCACAGTTAAGACAACCTTGAGCACGTTTTTGTTTATCACTCGTCCTACCGTGATAGTTGTCGTTGTCGTTGTTTCCTCCGTGATTCTCACTACCATCTTGGCCTCCATTTCCAGGTTCAGTACCTTGCCTACAAGTCTCCTTGGGATGCCCCCTCTTGCCACAGTTATCACATTTTCCATATTTACATCGCCGGACATGATAGTTGTCGCACTTAGGTAGGATACCCATGTACTCTTTTCCCTTTTTGGCCCTATTCTTACTATTCACCTGAGTACCCTTCTTGAAGTTTGCGGTCTTTCTCTTGTTATCTCCAGATAGCTCTACAAGAGTCTCCTTTTTCTCTTCCATAGTGGAAAATTTTCCTAGTCTAACCGCTTCTTCAGTGAGCGCCACACTTAAGTCGATAGCCTCGATGATCGTTGGAGGCTTAGATGTTGTCACCAGACTTAGAATCTGAGGTGCCAATACCCCGATGAAGCATTCGATCTTCCTAGATTCTGGTTCCACCAAACGCGAAGCAACTTGTGATAAATCGTCAAATCTCTGCACATACTCGTTTATCTTTGGGCCTTCCGTTTTCAAGTTCCACAGTTCAGTCTCCAACTTCTGGACTTCTGCCTTAGAGCAATATCTTTTACGCATCAGTTCTTTCAGTTCGCCCCACGTCAAAGCATACGCAGTAGTCTCGCCCATCATCTGAACCTGAAGGTTCCACCGCGACAGAGCCCCATCTACAAACAGTCCAGCTATGTAAGTGACCTGATGTTCAGGGGCGCATTTACTTAGTCGCAAAACATAATTCGTCTTCTCAACCCAACGCATAAAAGCTACGGCACCCCCAGTGCCGTCGAAATCTCAAGGTTTGTGGCTCAAGAACTGCTTGTAGGTGCAGCCGTTGGGTGGGTTATCTCCTGAGGCACCTCTACTGCGTCCGGAGTGTAGTTCTGCCGCTGTCGTCGGCAGAGGGTTGTTGGTATCGACGTTCCCTTGTATTGACATCTTCTAAGAAGAAGATCGGTTAGGTCAGGTCTTATTTGTTCAGGGAGTGCATATAGTTGTTTAGAGGTCATAGGTACACACACATGTTAGATTTTTTATAAACCAATCAAGCAATAGCACAATCATAGCATAACCAAGTAAATTGGGAATTATTGTTTAATGAGAGCATAGCAAGCAGGCACGTAGCATTATAATTATAGCACACATATGCAGATCAACAACGTGCTTGATGAGGACATAGCGACTGAGCTTTCATTAGTTATTAGTCACAAAGTATTGTCGCATGTTTAATGATGTTTGGGCTTTCATTATTCTCCGACCATAATTACATTGTCTTACGAACTGTATTACATCGAAAAGGACACAGGGTCACCCTACCCTTGTCCAATAAGTATATCAGTGTATCAAAATTACGTAGTCAGAAGTGGTCTTCAAAAGTCTCCATAATCCCGGCTTATCATTAGTGTCTTTACCCATATGTAATGCAATCCGCATAATCCAGAAACCAATTATACTGGTGACTGAGGTGGAGGAGGAAAGAAAAGTAAACTGCTAACATGCGTGAACTCCTCCTCGAGCTTGTATATACGTCAAAGTAATTAACTGATCTGCCGCTCGACAGTAAAGAAACGAGCATCAAAAACCTGGGAAAGGTGTAATAGCAGCAGGTGAGAGCGCAAAAGGAATCTTTGATAAATGTGGAGGATCAAAGTATACTTGCAATAAACACGGTGAAGGACGTGGTGTCAGCTCAAGCTCCAACATTCTGCGACTTATAACCTCAAACTGTAGCCGATGTGACAGGAGCAACTTTTTTTTGGGTAAAGGGTTACCCCGGTGATTCTATTAAAACAACCGCAAATTAAGTACAAGTAGTGTGGATGAGTTCCACACTAGTTCATATACAGGACATGCCCCATATATGTAGACCAATCAAAACAAGAGAAACTAAGACACCACAAAACCTAGCCTACTATACATCAATAAAGATATCCAGTAGACAAGACCAAACAAAACACAATGTGACAGGAGCAACTTATTCTGTGTATAGCCATCATAATGTGAGGGGTGGCAGGGGTCTGAAATCAGCATAGTGCATGGTAGGGACCATCGGAATGGCTCGTCCATCGGTGAAGTATTGAAAGGAGCAAACGGTGCGGCCTGTGAGGTTGGGGAAAATGCTGCTGTAGCTAAAGGATCATCATGCGGGTGCTGACCTGGAGTACCTTCCCGGGGTGCGGGTGTGTCCTGAAAGAAAGCGATAGGTATGTCGGTGCAATGGACGTCGGTTTCCATAGGAGCAACATCAGCAGGTGCAGGTGCAGGAACAAATGTCTCAACAAAAGAGAAGATCATCAGGTGCAGGTACTCGGTCAGGTATATAAGGGGGTGCAATGTCTGGTAAATCAAAAGAAACAGGGTCATGATCAAGCAAGGGCGCAGGATTAGTAGGTGCAACATCAAGTTGACCCAAGAGGAACAGAAGCTGTCTCTGGAGCAGGCTCTGGGTCGTGTAAAGGTGTGGGACCTCGAGCAAGTGATAGTGAAATAGTCATAGTGGTGCCGTCGTCTGAATCAGTAGAAAACTGTGATCTGGCTGTCTGTAAGGCTGTAGATGTCACAGACTCAAAGGAGTCTGAAATCGAATGTAAAATGGAAGCAGAGGATACTTCAATGGGAGGAATCTCAGGAGGTAAAATAGCAATGACATCCTCAGCTATCTCTCCATCACCCTGGGCGTCAACAGGAGGATCATCAACATCAAATCATCATCGAACAAATCGCCATAAGGCATATCCTAAGGAGGAATGACCACGAGAGGTACGACATCGAGGATCGGAGTCATGACGTGCTCGCCATCGAGGTGTCCAGATGATAAGGTGGTCATGGACCAAAACAAGAATGACAGAAGGATTCTCGTCAGGGAAACCATTAGCAAGGGTAAATCATCATCAAAGTCTGGTAGTGCAAGCGGCTGGAAGTCGTCCTCATCCTTGGACTGCATGTCAGGATCACTCCCAGTGTCTGACGTATATATCTCCGACGTAGGTGCAATCTCATTATCTGTGGTGATGGCCATAGGGTCGTCAATGTCTGACAACTCGTTTTCCGAAGAGGGCGACATGTGTGCCGGTACATATTAGTCACAACATGTATATTCATAGTAACCACTAGCACTTAGTATATGCAAACAAAGGTAATTTATCATGTAATCATGTATTCACTTTATTTTGCATGAAACTTTCTATCCTTCCTAGTCTCCCAGACTAAACCACCTAGTCTCCCAGACTTACCCAACCAGTCTCTCAGACTAAACTCCCTAGTCTCTCAGACTACACTTCCCAGTCTCTTAGACTTAATCATAAGCATAACCTTTGAAATATGTTTTATGTATTTTGTTTGTAAAATGTCTATTTTCCTGGATCTGGGCATTTCGTGTATGCAATGAAAACATGTTTGTCAAAACGTTTTTATGAGAGCCCTAATGATCGTAGTCTAGACTCGAGAAACAATCCTAGTTCGCTACGATCGAAGCTCTGATACCAAGCTGTCACACCCTGACTTTTGCGTGTCACACCCTGCTAGTAGCGGAAGCGTATTGTGTGTGACGTAAGAAAGGTAATCATTGCATCCAAATATATTAACAACATGAACCAACAACGATGCCATAGATATATAACTTCCAACGAATATTAACATATTTTCCCAAAAGTAGTTTCAAGTACCATACATGTTCACAACCTTAGACATAACATAGTTATCAGTTTGTTTTACACATCACAAAAGGTAGTTTTATCATAAAACTCAGTAAGGCTTTGTTTCCTATATACCCATACGAAGTTGGGATATAGAATACAAACCCTTCAAAAGTGGCAATCGTTGTCATTTGTTTTCTCGAATCCCATAGTGAATCACCGGCTCAAAACTTGTTTCCTAAAATACATGTAGTTTTAAAAGTCAACAAAAAGTTGAGCGAGTTCATGCAGTATTTGATATCATATGAAATCTCGTAAATATTATCTTGTAATCATGGTATGTTCTGATTCATTCATGGAGTCTGTTAAGGATCTATCAGTGGGTAGCGAGCCCCCTGACATAATGTACCATAAGTAAATAACCAAACCGAGAACACTTTGTCATCATTTGGGATCACAAGAGCACTCCAGTGTATACCAACCAAGAGTGGGGCGTGCCTCAAGCCCAATAGATCTACACCTTTTGCACCTTAGTCACTAAGTGATTAATGGTTACTAATGTTATCTCCCTACTTATGCACATTGATCATGTTATCTACTACTCCGTAACTAACATACCAGTAGTTTTAGCATGTATTTCCCCTCGATGTTTTTGAAATCGAAACATTGAAAATGGTGAAAGGAGGGATATGAACTCACAAATTTGCGTTCCGTGTAATACAATATCGAAGTGAGCGTTCGTACGTGTCAATAACCTGCATGTGTACTAATCTCGTTAAACACTAGGTCTTTCGGACCTCGTACAAGTTGTTCATCTTGAATTCTTTATTATGTTCTCGTTTGTCATTTTTGGAACAACTTTGTATTTTAGAGCGTTGATAGTTTACTCGCTTGATTGTTATGTGTATACATATATTCTATACGTATTGAATTCGTAAGCGTATTCATGTATTTTATGTGTATTGACTTATGTGTGATCGGCTTCGTTCTTCACACGTCCTCGTGCAGTGCACGCATCTCATTGAGCCTTTGCTCATGTCATTGGGCCGAGCCCATGTCATTGAGCCGAGCCCATGTCATCTATGTTATCGTATCTAACCATGTTTTAATGTTATTGGGCCAAGCCCATTACCAACTTTGATAGGCCCAATTCTAACTTTATGAGTCCATTAACATAATCTTGCAATTTTTACCAAAATGTTACCAAGTAGCAAACTTAAATAAGTTCATTTTTCCTATGAAAAATACTTGGTAATTTTTATAGTTTTCGACTTTCCGGATTCTTGTTATAGGTCACTTACATATGTGCTCGTTTAAACGTCCAAAATATGTTATTTTAGACTCGACTTTGTAGTAACTTGTTTACGGTGTCGATACGCCCAAATTGTCGTCATCAAGTGTTATGTATTTCCATTTCGGCCATTTTATTTAATTGTCCGATTTTACTAGCATTTCTTGGACCATGTAGGAACATGTATGTGTATTTATTTTGATCACCCTTTAGGTATCTACTACATACACATATATAGCACACATTGCAAGCACTTAGAAAGTTTCTGAAAATATATAATTTTTCTTACCAAAAATTATATTTATACATTGTTATATTTTTACCCTTTTATTTTTGTAAAAATATAAGTTTAAGTTCATAAGAACTTCTTGAATATTTAAACCTTAAATATTCCCATCAAAGTTTCCATAATGACATTTAAGACCACTAATCGCGTTTAACATTGTTAATCACCCTTTAATCCCCTCTTTAATCGCGATTAGATTTTTAGAAAAATTCGCCATAGCTTCCCCTAAACTGTGACGTTTCCCAAGTTACAAAAACGCGTTTAAATTAATAATCAATTCACTAAATCACCATTATTCACCAAGTTTTCTTTTAAACATGTTTATATGTTAACATACTTCCACATTTCATGAACTTTCATAATACACTTTTTATACATAAAAAGTTAGACTTTTTAAGGTAATTTTTCATAATAAACAAGTTGTTTAATTTATCTTGTAAAAACAAAGTTCACTAAACTTCCCAAGATTAAGCTTTAAACCCATTTAAACACTTGTTTCTTTATGTAATCCAAAACTTATATGATTAGTTCATGAAATGAGTATGATGATCTTTCTTGATTTAAACATAACCATGTTTAAATCACATATTTATGTTCATCATGATAAGATGAACACAAATATAAAATACTACATGAAACTAACAACATGATCATCATAAATATAAATTTTAACTCACTAATATTAACAAAAATAACATAATCATCATGAACACATGAACATATTAACACTAAGCAACATAAATCAACACATAATATATTCATATTTAGTGTTTATTAGCTTTGTGTTTAGGGTTTTTGATTATGTTAAGCTTTAAATTCAAGATCATCAACTTGTACAATAATAATCTACTAATAATATGGAGCTTAAAAAATTGTGTTTAGAAGACTCACACTCTTGTAAGAGCCAAAATAAGAAAACAAGAAGACAATCAAGCTCCAAGAAGCTCCTAGTGATCCTCCATGCATGTACCAAGTATAGATGATCTTGTAAAGGCTATAATATGGTGGAAATATGAAGTATTTGAAGGTTTGAAAGTGGGTTAATAGGGGGTGTTGGTTGCCGTAATTTTTGAGGGTGTTGGGAGTGATTTTTGAAGTTGATAAGTCTTGAAAATGATAAGAACAATAGGTAATGATATATATGATAAGATGTGGTATCAATTTTCAACAACAACTTCCTCTAGACCATACTCTAATCTTTCACAAGTTCAAGCAAAATCAAAGGAGTGGGCCCCCTTGATTTCGGCCATGATGTAAATGGGGGGGGGGGGGGTATTTTGTAAATTTTTATAAAAAATGGTTAAAACTTAGTTAAAATAAGAGATATTTTGGTCATTAAATTAATCATAGTGGTTAGAGTTTAATGTACACCATTAGTGGGGTAATTAGGGATTGGGACTTTAATTATCATTAACTAGTTCACTAGACTAGTTAAAATAGTGTTTAACTAGTTTAAACGGTTCCCGGTTAAGCGCCGGTTCACCTACGATGCTTTTATGTCGTACCGATAAGGATTTTCCGTAAGTTGTTTTCTTGCATCCGAAAGTTGTATGAAGTGATTCCGAGTCCCAAATTTAGCTTAACTAGTTCGCTAGATTCTTCATTTGCTTGTTTCGTGACAAAAATGTCGCTAACGAACTATTTTAGCGCAAAGCGATGTAATACCGGAAACTTATGATTATGAACATTCCGTTGATATCATCTAATTATTTTAGTATGTTTTTCATCAATTGACATTATTCCGAAGTCCCAGAAATGCTTTGTTATAGGTTCGGACGAGTTAAAAATACTATATTTTAAGCCAAAACGGGCATTTTTGCAATGAGGGAGTTATACCGGAAATTCTTGTTTGTTTGCAAGATGTGTTTTCATAATAATGTTTTTGTATATAAATGGACTCAGTTATGTTATCCGAGTGTCGTTTTTCAGTGTTTCGGTCTGATTTCACGGTTTGCTGGCATGAATAGTGTAACTGTGAATAGTGCACGCAACACTTTCTACCAACACTTTTAGGACATTGTTTGTTTCGTTTTGCATTACGACGAAAACCAACATATATTTTAGCTTTGTTTTCTTGTCCTAACACTGTTATTTAATAAACGACACAGTTACGTAATTAAATTACGCTAATTGCACGAGATTATAGACTAAATAAAATAGTGATTAGACTGTACGGAATGAACGGTTATTTGCCATTTGTCACATTGCGGAAGCGTGATTATGGTGTGACTTTCTTCATACCATTGCATTCAATCACAACAACAACTATATGATAAAAACCATAGATTCGTCATCCGTTAAATAAGTATAAACATAACAACATTGTTTTGAAAAGTAGACTTCAACTTCAAGTTTTACAAACCGCACAAATTGTTTATGAGTTCAATAAGGACTCATCAAAAGATATTGATAAACACCAAGGTTTGGAAAACGTGTCTCGTCCAGGAATAAGACACACTAACCAAACTCAAATACCATGGATGACATCTTTATTCATAACGCAGCATAAAAACTTCAAACGCCCGCCAGATCCACTTACTAATTCCCTGAAATACATGTAGTTTGAAAATATCAACAAAAGTTGAGCGAGTTCATGTGTTTGTTTGTGTGTATGTTTGAAATCATTGTAAGTATGTATGTAAGTTTATAAGTCCCAGTATGAAAGCAATAAGGAAACAGATCAATTAATGTGTAGCTAATACATTAATATACGTGACATGGTGCAGGAAGACTCAAACCTAGCAGACTTTGTACCGGGCTTCCGGCTGTAAGACATAGTCACCACATGGCCCATTCGGCGGACTCATGGATGGGCTCGCTACACCCAAATAGATCTATCACTCATGCCCCTCGGTCCATATACGAGGATTAATGGTCTCGAGTATCCGCCTACCCATTCACATGATCTATGGTTCTTTCCTAGGCTAACCATACCAACTGTATTTGTATGTAATCCTTTTGTAACATGTATTTCACCCTCGAAATAAATAAACAAAACAGTTTAAAGAAAAGGGGGACATGAACTCACAGTTTTGCGTTCCTTGTATCCGATGTAACTCAAAGCTTCCTCTAGAACGCACGACTACCTACATGCGTACTACGGTCCGTTAGACGAGCGGGTCATGCCTTGTCTTAGTATTGATTAGTGCCCTTGAGTTACGTTTTAAAGTGTCCTCGTTACTATTCCCGGTATATAATTATTTGTTAAAATAATTAATAATTTAACTTAAATTATATTTATTAAATTTTGGAATAGTTGTTAAACAATATTTTTGTAATAATACTTCTCAAGTATTGTTATTCGTATTTCCTTTCACACCCCTCCAAAGCCCCACCCCGCCTTGGAGGCGTGACATGCCCAGGATCATATCATAGCCACCAATCATATTGAACAAGCTTGTAGTTTATTTATAAAATCCAACACAATACAATTGGTGTCAAAACATAGTTTGAGTTTACAGCGGAAGCAAAACATAAGTTTAATATAAGTTTTCCCCACAACGACCATGTCTCCTAGTGCAACCTCCTTAAGCTAGGGATCTAACGACCTGCAAGGCATGTAACAACGAGTCAACAACAAAGTTGAGTGAATTCACGGTTGGTTCGCTGGCTTACTAGCCCGTATCGCGGTCACCCAGACATGTGTGCGAAGGTTAGTATCCGTATCGCGTCGCATCGCATCGCGGCCCTACAGGCATGTGTGCGAATGATTAGTGGAGTGGCATTCTACCTCTGGAGGATGGCCGTGCCTTGTAGAAAGTTCGTGAACTCACCTTTGCTTTTGCTTTGCTCGGTTTGCTTCTCTTCTTTGATTGTAAGGTATGGGATAGAGTTTAGTCTACTGATAAGCCTAATAATCTAATGCACACGAAATTAGGTAAGTAACCAATACAGCATTTACGACAATTCACGAGATTAAACCCTCACAACGATTAATAAGGTGCAATACTTAACAATTCAACGGATTCACAACGAATAACAGAGCATAGTCCGAATTCGAACAGCACTCAAATATTCAAGTCGAAATCACGACGAATCAATAAAGTATCAACTCAATTTGAGCAGCACTTAATCATACGTTGGATAGTTACAATCGATCAGACGTTGAATCGTAATAGCGATCGAATTAATACCCTGAATCATAGCAGCACTTAGTGATTGTGTGTGTTTTTGGACTGTTTCTGCTATAACTCGACGTACACAGAGAGTTTGTGCGTCGTAGTAACTTCCTCAGGCAAGTCCCAAGGCCTGCTATTTATAGCCGAATTTTGGTCTTGCTTACGGACCGTATGCCATATCCCTTACGGTCCGTAAGGGAAGCAGTCTAATTATAAGGCGGCTAAGTTCGGGACTAGGCTTGCTGACTTGAAAATTTCCACCAATCAAAGTTAAACAACGAGTTTTGAGGATAATTATTAGCTAGGTTTTACCCCCCTTGAGTTTTAGGGGTCCTGATCCTGATTCTGATTGTTCTAAAACTTTCATGGTTTCTGCAGAATCACTTGGGTTTCTCAATTTGGGTTTCCAATTAGACTAATTAAAATAATAAATAGGACTTTTAGTGAGAGTTGCTACATTCTCCCCTCCTTATAGAAATCTCGTCCTCGAGATTTATTCGAATAAGTAAGGTTACTAGTACTAATCTTTTATGCTCGAGAAACTTAACCTTTCTGTCTTCTATATAAATTGGTTTCTCAACTAATCTTTAAATTTTTCATTCACTTATATGTTTTGAAGAGGTACTACCAGCTATTCGTCAGATAGATATTTCTTAAAGTTGGATACATGAAATACTTAGGGAGGACTTAACCTTAGCTGTAACACTTAAAATAAATAACACAGTAAAGTATTGAGTCTTGCACTTGGAGCGAAGCATCGTTGCGGATCATTGAGCACTGTACAGGTTATAGTCTGGTTTTTATCAAAAAGCTTTTTCCCTTTTTAAAACCAAGTTCACTATAACCAATGGCTCTGATACCACTCTGTCACACCCCTCCAAAGCCCCACCCCGCCTTGGAGGCGTGACATGCCCAGGATCATATCATAGCCACCCATCATATTGAACAAGTATGTAGTTTATTTATAAAATCCAACACAATACAATTGGTGTCAAAACATAGTTTGAGTTTACAGCGGAAGCAAAACATAAGTTTAATTTAAGTTTTCCCCACAACGACCATGCCTCCCAGTGCAACCTTCTTAAGCTAGGGATCTAACGACCTGCAAGGCATGTAACAACGAGTCAACAACAAAGTTGAGTGAATTCATGGTTGGTTCGCTGGCTTACTAGCCCGTATCGTGGTCACCCAGACATGTGTGCGAAGGTTAGTATCCGTATCGCGTCGCATCGCATCGCGGCCCTACAGGCATGTGTGCGAATGATTAGTGGAGTGGCATCCTACCTCTGGAGGATGGCCGTGCCTTGTAGAAAGTTCGTGAACTCACCTTTGCTTTTGCTTTGCTCGGTTTGCTTCTCTTCTTTGATTGTAAGGGTATGGGATAGAGTTTAGTCTACTGATAAGCCTAATAATCTAATGCACACGAAATTAGGTAAGTAACCAATACAGCATTTACGACAATTCACGAGATTAAACCCTCACAACGATTAATAAGGTGCAATACTTAACAATTCAACGGATTCACAACGAATAACAGAGCATAGTCCGAATTTGAACAGCACTCAAATATTCAAGTCGAAATCACGATGAATCAATAAAGTATCAACTCAATTTGAGCAGCACTTAATCATACGTTGGATAGTTACAATCGATCGGACGTTGAATCGTAATAGCGATCGAATTAATACCCTGAATCGTAGCAGCACTTAGTGATTTTGTGTGTTTTTGGACTGTTTCTGCTATAACTCGACGTACACAGAGAGTTTGTGCATCGTTGTAACTTCCTCAGGCAAGTCCCAAGGCCTGCTATTTATAGCCGAATTTTGGTCTTGCTTACGGACCGTATGCCATATCCCTTACGGTCCGTAAGGGAAGCAGTCTAATTATAAGGCGGCTAAGTTCGGGACTAGGCTTGCTGACTTGAAAATTTCCACCAATCAAAGTTAAACAACGAGTTTTGAGGATAATTATTAGCTAGGTTTTACCCCCCTTGAGTTTTAGGGGTCCTGATCCTGATTCTGATTGTTCTAAAACTTTCAGGGTTTCTGCAGAATCACTTGGGTTTCTCAATTTGGGTTTCCAATTAGACTAATTAAAATAATAAATAGGACTTTTAGTGAGAGTTGCTACATTTCCTTCACAAGGATGGGGGTATCTCATACATGTGTATTCGTATTCTTGTATTTTGCCATGTATCGGTGTCGTATTCTGGTGTATTATTCCAAATAAAAATATGCCAATATATTCCCAATATATATTTCCAAAACAATATATTTTCAAGTCTTACTTAGAAAATATATAAACTTATTTTGTCCAAAATAATGTATTTCAAGAAAATATATATTTTTTTTTCAAAAATCATATATCTTCTAAATATACTAAGAAAATATATTTTTACTTCCAAAATAATATATTTTCTCCTTATCGAAAATATGATACACTTTGTAATAACAATAAAATCATATTTTCATTTCTATCGTATCCAAAATAATATTTACGAAAAATACGTTTATAGCGGTATTTTCCGGAATATTTTGTAAGTTACATTTTATCGTTCGGTTCCACAATATTTTGTGTGTAACTTATATATATATTCCTTATGTTTTTTGGTAGTATTTTGGATTGTAATTTCTTGGTATTGTTAAGTTGTATTACTTTAAATCCTAAAATAATGTAACTATTACACCAAGTATACAAATAATCACACACAATATGTCTTTAATGTAAATATATATTCTAAATACATATTTACCCATTTTTATTTATAAAAACCAACCTCCAATACTTGTATTTTTGTAACAAAATCTATGGCAAGGTGTATACTGAAAACGATAGTTTAAACATACTTGTAAATATTTGTTTAGAAAATATTTTTCTAAGTGTTTGTATTTTTAGAAAATTTCGCCATAGTTTCCCCTAAAAATGGAGGTGTCCATGCTATCAAAGCATATCATTTTCTTTTCAAAAATCATCACAAACAATCAACAATCGATCTACCCTTACCAAGTGCTAAAATGTCACACCCCGACCACATAAAACATCAAATCGTGGCGGAAACGTCGGGGAGTGTTGTAACAGAATTATTGTTCCACAACCAAGGTAATTAAAATAATATTTTATTCATCACCCAAGGGTGGAATACATCGTTCAAAACAAGAACCAACATGTTACATTGTCTTAAAACTACTGAAATAAAGAGTACATAACGTAATTAAACTAAGTCTAGCTCTGTTTTATGTCACTAAGGCCCGAGTCCACCCTAGCGTATCACGATCGTCCTATGCATTAGCTCCTGAAACACATGTGAAAATAGGTACGTCAGCATAAAAATGCCTGTGAGTAACATAGGTTTTGTAAAAATAGGATTCATGACTTTGGTTTAAGAAAAGTGTTTAATAAAAGTTAGTCATGAACCTTGTTAAATATTTTGTTTTGTAAATCATTTGAAAAGCGATAAAATCAAATGACATGTATAAATAGAAGAATAACGTATGGTTAAAAGAATAACCAAGTAAAAATAAGTTGTATAAAGCAAGTTGTTTTTGTAAAACGAAGTCTTGTGAAAATGTGTTATTTGTGTAAAAATGTATAAGTCCAAACTAAATGATTTAAATAACGCTATGACATGTAATACAATACAATACAAGCACTTATATATAGGAAGTACCAACGGCGTATCCACCATGCTTGTATCAGACTACACACATATCGTTACTTAAGTCATTAAACAAACCACCAAATGTATAAAGTCCATGTTTAAACCAACCATCAAATGTTCTTGTCTATACCATTGTCATGTGTTTAGAAGTCCAAAATGTAGTCATGTATGTGTAACAAATGGCAAGTATGTTAAGTAAAATGTGTTCACTTAAACCAAATGTAAGAATGTACAAAACAAAGTATTTTGAGTATATCAAAAAGTTATGTTTTGCAAGGTAAAAGCATGTTTTAAATGATACAAACATTTATGTGGTAAGTTAACGCATACATTCAAGCCTTGAGACAGACGGATAACCTTAAGTAAAGGTTATCAAAAGAAATGTTTTCGGATTCAGTCATTCCTTTCATCCAAACCAACCCAAGATGTCAGGAACGGGATTTGTCAAGTCCTATGGTACCATTACTTACTACCGAGCGGCGTAGCTAATGTTAATGAATGTATATAAGTCCCATTTATGCAAACCAAATGTCATACCAAATGTAAACATGTTATATGAAAACAATGTACTAAGTATGCTAAGTTAACATACAAAGCAGAAAAGTCATGTAAATCAATGTGCTAGTATGCTCAGTCAACATACATAGCAGAAAATGTAATGTAAAACAATGTGCTAATATGCCAAGTAAACATATGTAGCAAAGCAACGTAACGTAAATCAATGTGCTAGCATGCTCAGTCAACATACATAGCAAAACAATGTAATGAAATCATGTACTATAAGTGTACTAAGAACATAGTAAGCATATGATGTGAAAACAAGAAAGCACGAAAGTAACAAGTAGGCACATGTGTTTCACCCAAAATGTTTGAAAAACGGTAAAAGAGGGGTCTATGTACTCACTTGAGATTGCTTAGAAGTCGTAGGATAACCACCAAGCAATGCTAGTAGATCACGGAATCAAACGACACCTATATAGGTATCTACATTAATAAACGGACCTATCGGAGGATCGGGTAGTACGAGGGTTCGTAAACCAAATAAGTATGGGAACTTATGTAATATGGTTTAACAAAGCCTATATACTAAAACGAAACCTATCCTGAGTGCTTTTGACCCGTTACGACCTGCTTAGGTAGCTTATGCTACTTTAACGTGTCGTTCGCGTAAAACGCATTCGGAATGCCTAACTAGCCCTATGACAAGCAAGATATGCCTTAACATGTTTAATATTGTTGTTAAATCAGTTTAGACACCAAAAATTATGTTTTTTTGGGTAAAGGGTTACCCCGGTGAATCTATTAAAATGCAACCGCAAATAAGTACAAGTAGTGAGGATGTGTTCCACACTAATTCATATACAGGACATGCCCCGTATATGTAGAACAAAATAAAAACCAATGACCTATAACACCCCATAACCTAGTCTACTATACATCATGACAAGACATCTAGTAGACAAAACAAAGCAAAAACACAAACATAATCCTCAACCACCATCATCAAATATAAAGTAGCCGCAAAACAGCAGCCCCTTCAGACGAAAAGCAGACAGCCTATCCATTAGAGAACTTGGAAGAAGAGGTGCTTGCCCCTGCTTTCGAAGAGGAAGGATGAATACCCGATGTCATAAATTTACTAGTTTCATTGTAGACTTCTTCAACCACCTCGTCATCCGATTCCTCCCTGTCACTTGATAGCTTCTTCTCCACTCGACCCACAGTGGTACCTCCCTGCTTACCATTACCATCATCGTCCTTAAGGATGTCAAACGGGTTTGATGTTGAAACCTGGTTATTCACCGGACTCCTCAAGGACGATTTTGGTTTAGGCTTGACAACTGGTCTATACACCACATTCGGCTTCTGATTCTTCATAGGGATACCTTGATTATTAACTTTCTCACCAAAAATTATGTTACATAGGCTTAAAATGAATTTTGGCGCAAAAAGGGTATTTTGTTAATTTACGTAAGGCATAAGAATTGCTTATCATACAACTACTTAAACGTCGTGACCATAAGGTATAACCTCAGAAGGTTATTCCCTATACAACTATGGTCACCTAAAATGTTTGGTCGGATCCTAATGATCGACCAAATGGGTCGGGTTCGTAAGCATAAGCGATTGATTAGATCGCTTACCTTTACGACCCTAAAAAAGCACAAATCTAAAAGCGACGAGCTAAACATGCTAGAACATGTTTAGTAAAGTTAGAAAATAGGTTTGGTATTAAAACAAACGGTTTTAATACCCTAGAGTAGTTTGGTTGCAAAATACGCGAGAAAACGCATTTTGGTCGAAACTACGACTCGTCACTGAGCCTAGATAACGTGGTAATCAGTAGGTATAGTCACTAGGGACTATAACCATCGTGATTACGCTCACGTTATGAAGTTCAAACGAACTTCGCGTTGACCATAAACTGGTCAATGCAGAAAGTCAAACACAGTTTGACTTTAACGCTAAAACGAACGAAAAACGCGAAAGAATACTTACAGAAGGTCCCCGCAAGATTGATTTCCGAGTATTTCTCAAGTATGAAGTGTTTATAACTCCAACTTAGAGAAAATCTCAGAATCAAGTGGGTTTGAATGAAGTTGGGGTTGGGTATTTATAGGAAACATGGAACCGTTAAGATCGTTTCTTGTTCCCCAAGCGTTTAATCTCGGCCCTACACCTCATGCCCACTGAATTACAAACCCATGGGAGCCCATAGGATTGTTAAAAACCAGTTGCAAGTGGTTTTTGGGTGTTAAACAGCTGTAAACAGCTGTTTGCACAATTCTGCTGAACTGGGACATGCTTACGGACCATAAGCAAGTCCATACGGTCCGTAAGGACCTGGCTTGCTGGCAGAAACTTTCATTAATTGACAGAACAGGCCCCTGTGTTCCCAAACTTGATTTTTGATGCATTTTGGCACGTTTAAGCCCCGTTAACCCCATTTTAAGGCTCTAAAATGAAGTTAAAGTTTAGGGGACTTGAAATATGCTCAAAAATATGCCGGATGTCGGTTCGTTTGGCCGTACGATTGCGTTGTTCGGTTAATTACGACGGAAGTCGTAACGGATGCAAAAACGGTCCAAATTGCGCGACGAATGGATTTTTGGCAAGCCAATCACTAAAACATAATATTTTAATGATTAAATAAATTTTTGGATGTCCGGATGTATTCAGAACTTAAGTTATGCGCGAAAATGCAAACTTATGCACTTTTTGACGCTTTTAGTCCCTGAATGAGCATAAAGTTTATTTTAGCACACCGAACCCTCAAAGCCTATTTTTAAGCTATGCAAAGGATATTTAAGGTGTGTTTAACTTATGATCATGTTCCGGAATGTTCATTATAGTTCAAATCGGCATACTTTCGCAGTTTGTCAATTTTAGTCCCTGTAAGCAAATAAACTTGATTTTGCTATACCAAAGCCTTCAAAACTTATTTCTAAGTTATGTAAAGGTTATTTATGGTATGTTAAGCATAAATTGATGTTCCGGAGTATTTGTTGGGTTAAACTGATTGCGTTTACGCACTAGTTTGCGTATAACTCTCCCGAAAGCGATATAGAGTTTTAAATCGAATAAAAGTCAAAACATGAAAAACATCAAACATAAAGAAACAAACATTAGGATCAAATAACTTTATTTCATTGATAACTGAATTGTTTACAACGATTACAAGCACAAATGTCACAGTCTCCCCTACTTGTGGAAATTTCGTCCCGAAATTTGTTTAGAGGAAACTAGTGGGAAAAGATGTGGATATTTCGCCTTCATTTGATCTTCACGTTCCCAAGTAAACTCAGGTCCACGTTTAGATTCCCAGCGAACTTTAACCAACGGAATGCGCTTGCGTTTAAGCCATTTGACTTCACGATCCATAATTTCCACAGGTTTCTCAACAAAATGAAGTGTTTTATCAACACGGATTTCGTCAAGCGGTATGTGGAGGTTCTCATCAGCTAAGCACTTTTTGAGATTGGATACGTGGAAGGTTGGATGAACATTTTCAAGTTCGGGAGGTAATGCAAGTCTGTAGGCTACCTTACCGATTCTTTCGACGATCTTGAATGGTCCAACGTATCTAGGTGCAAGTTTTCCTGTCTTTCCAAATCTGATCACACCTTTCCAAGGTGAGACCTTAAGTAATACACGATCACCGACCTGGAATTCCAAGGGCTTGCGTCGTCGGTCCGCGTAACTCTTTTGACGGCTTCGAGCTGTCTGTAAGTTATCACGAACTTTCTTAATCTTGCCAGTCGTCTTTAGAATGAGGTCAGGTCTAGTAAGCTGAGCCTCACCTATTTCATTCCAGCAGACTGGTGAACGACATTTTCGACCATAGAGAGCCTCGAAAGGAGCCATGTTGATGCTGGAGTGATAACTATTGTTGTAGGAGAATTCAATCAATGGAAGATGTGAATCCCAACTACCACCAAAATCGATCACACAAGCTCTAAGCATATCCTCCAAAGTCTGGATTGTTCTTTCAGTTTGGCCATCTGTTTGTGGATGATAAGCGGTGCTCAGATTGAGTTGGGTCCCCATAGCAAATTGCGTGGTTCTCCAAAATCGAGAAGAGAAGCGAGCATCTCTATCAGAAATAATGTTCAAAGGAACACCATGTCGAGATGCAATTTCATCCACGTAGATTTTGGCCAGTCTTTCAGCAGAAAAATCCTCACGGATTGGCAAGAAATGCGCTGACTTAGTAAGATGATCAACAACTACCCAAATGGCATCATGACCTTTCTTAGTGCGCGGAAGTTTGGTAATGAGATCCATAGCAATGCTTTCCTATTTCCAAACTGGAATCTCTGGTTGCTCCAAAAGACCATAAGGATGCTGGTGTTCAGCCTTAACCTTTAGACAAGTAAGGCATTTTGAAACGTACAAGGCAATGTCTTTCTTCATACCAGGCCACCAATACTGAGTACGAAGATCCTTATACATCTTATCTGAGCCAGGATGAATAGAATAACGAGACTTATGGGCCTCATCCATAAGCAAAGTGCGAAGATCATCTTGGCTTGGGACCCACAAACGGTCCATGAAGTAATACGATCCATCTTCCTTCAGCACAAGATCAGGCTTAATGTGATAGGGTAATTCCTTACCCATCAAGTCTTGTGAAACACAAGCCTGTTGAGCCTGAGTAATGCGTGCTTGGATATCAGATCGAGCTTGAATAGCAGATTGAACACGAACACAATGAAGCACAGTATGTTCCTTACGACTTAATGCGTCAGCCACAACATTCGCTTTACCAGGATGGTAGCGAATTTCGCAGTCATAGTCGTTTAGGAGTTCGACCCAACGTCTTTGCCTCATGTTGAGTTCTTTCTGATTGAAGATGTGCTGAAGACTTTTGTGGTCAGTGAAAACCACGCATTTTGTGCCGTACAAATAATGTCTCCAGATTTTGAGAGCGAAGACAACTGCACCTAACTCAAGATCATGAGTGGTGTAGTTTCTCTCATGTACCTTCAATTGTCTAGACGCGTAAGCTATGACTTTGTTCCTTTGCATCAGAACACAGCCAAGACCCAATTTCGATGCATCACAGTAAACGACGAAATCATCATTGCTCTCAGGCAAGGTCAGAATAGGTGCATTACAAAGCTTCTGCTTCAAGGTCTGAAACGCTTCTTCTTGTTTGGAACCCCATTCAAAGGGTTTGTTCTTCTGAGTTAGAACAGTTAGAGGAACTGCAATCTTTGAGAAGTTCTCGATGAAGCGACGGTAATAACCCGCAAGACCAAGAAAAGATCGAACCTCAGTAGGAGTAGTAGGCGTATCCCAATCCTTAATCGCATTGATCTTGGAGGGATCTACATGAATACCTTGTTCGTTTACAATATATCCCAAAAATTGAACTTCCTTAAGCCAAAATTCACACTTGGAGAACTTGGCAAAAAGTTGCTCTTTCTTTAGGAGTTCCAGAGTAAGACGAAGATGTTGCTCATGATCAGCTCGCGTCTTAGAATAAATCAAGATGTCATCAATAAAAACGATGATGAACTTATCCAAATAAGGCTTGCAGACCCTATTCATCAAGTCCATGAAAACAGCAGGAGCATTGGTCAAACCGAATGGCATGACTGTGAACTCATAATGCCCATATCGAGTGCGGAATGCTGTTTTGGGAATATCCTCTTCATGCACACGAAGTTGATGATACCCAGAACGAAGGTCGATCTTCGAGAAGCAAGTAGCACCCTGTAACTGGTCAAAGAGATCATCAATGCGAGGTAGGGGATATCGATTCTTGATGGTAAGCTTATTCAGCTCACGATAATCGATACACATTCTGAAGGATCCATCCTTCTTCTTGACAAAAAGAATGGCAGCACCCCAAGGTGAAAAGCTAGGACGGATAAAACCTTTGTCAGAAAGCTCCTGAAGCTGCTTAGATAGCTCTTGCATCTCAGACGGTGCAAGACGATATGGAGCTCTGGCAATAGGATTTGCACCAGGTACAAGATCAATACGGAACTCGACTTGGCGTGCTGGAGGTAGACCAGGTAACTCTTCAGGAAACAGCTCCGGATAATCTCGAACAACAGGAATATCTTGCATAGTTTTACCTTTGCCTCTATCTGCTGTAACATGTGCCAAGAAGGCCACATAGTGTGACAACTGTGATCTGTAATCATCGTATTATGTAAAACAATGTCCGATAATAATAAAACAATGTGCTTTGGTGTTATTACATGTGTTTTTGTGCTATTATGTGTGTATTTGTGTTTGGTGATTTTTACAATTTGATTCGATTCCGATTTCAAGCCTTAGATCACCTTCTGGAAGGTTATACGCAAACTGGTGCTTAAACGCAATCAGTTTAACGCAACGTACACTCCGGAACTGTGACGTAAGCTAAACATACCCTAAATATCCCTTTCCTAACTTAGAAATAAGTTTTGAAGGATTCGGTATGGCGAAAACATGTTTATATGAACTAAAGAACTAATTACGACAAAACTGCGGAACGAACGTTGGTGACCGCCCGGATAATATTTAAATCCTAAAAATATTCTGATATGATTAAAAATTTATTTTTAATCAGGTCCATGTTGAAAAATAAATTAAAACGTTATTTTTTTTAGTTTAAGCGCGTACCGTGTGTTTCTGCGCGACACAGTGCTTTTACTGCGAAACGCGGACAACGCAGCCAGTCTTGGCAACTGAAAATTTATTTCAGTAATATTTTGGCAAGATTATTTTTTTTAGAATATTAAAAATAATCTAGAACGCCATAAACCGGGGTTTAAACGCTAGATAAAATACCCGGTACCCAGTTAAACACCCGTTTTAGCCTACATAAAGCATATTTATATAAAAAAAAACTTACACTTTACCCCTCCCCCCTTCTAATTTTCGGTTATATAATATGTGGCCCCACCAAAATATTTGCAAGATCTCCAAATATATTATTTGATCTTTGTTGGACAAGTGGTGATGCATGCTTCATTCCATATCTCCTCCATATCTTTATATATCTTCCAAGATCACTACACTTCAACATCACTCCATCTTCCTCACTCTCTCTCCCTCCCAACCGTCCCCTCCTTCTCTCTCTATCTTCATCTCCTTCAAGTCTTGTTCATCACATTCAAACTCCATTTCTAGCAATTTTCAAGTGGTTGTGAAGATCCAAAGGTGTTCCTAGATCCATTCAAGTGATTACAAGCTCCATATCATCAAAATCTCATCATCAACCTACTTGAATCTTGAAGGTATAACATTTATGTTAAAATCATACTTTAGATTCTTGGATGATTCTTGATGATTTGAAGTTTCTCATGAATCTTGGGATTTTCACTAAACTTGAAGCCTAAAATGAAATGGGTCTTGATAAAAAAAAATGGTGGTGATGTATATGTATGTATAATCGTATATATATATGTGTGGATGAGTCTTGAAGTTTGATTTTTTTGTTAAGTATATGTTTATGTTATTGCATGTTCTAGAAAAATAGTCTAAATGCAAGTATTTGATGATTTGTGCAAGATATGATAAATGATCAATTAAATCAGCAAGTAAACATGAATAAATCACATGTTTGATGCATCTAAACTCATATGAAAAGATGATGATATGATAGTGTGCTTTAGACACTTGTACATGAAGGAATGTGTTGATTTAAAAAGCTCAAGAAGTGATAAAAAATGGTTGTATGACAAAAGTGATTTTGAGCAGATTATAAACACTAAAAATGACATTATTTGGTGTAATATAATGGCATAAAACTTTGACATAAGGTTGATAGCTTTGCATGTTGTACATATAGCTTAAAAAGTGGTGAAATAGGTGAAATTTGCATGATTTATATGCTCTATTTAAGACCTGCACTATTGTGAGTATAACCATCATTTTATTCAGTAAATAACATGGGTTGTGTCAAAATTTCAAGTCATTTCGATTTGGGATGGTTCGGGTAACGTTTGATGCAAAACTATGCGGTAAAACGGTTAAAAATCGCCTTTTTGGAGGATTTTTATTAAACTGTTTTAGATCAGTAACCAAACTGATATTTTTGGTATAAAAATAAGTATTTTAACTTATATTAAGTTTACTTTGTGTTCGGTTAGTCATACGTGGCTTCCGACGCTCAAAAATGTTACCGAAACGCTAAAATAAGTGTTTTTCGACATAACTATAATGGGTTGTTCATGAGTAAATTTAATGTGTCACAAGGTGCTATGTGTTTTACAATATGTGTATGAGGATGTGTTA
Source organism: Helianthus annuus (assembly GCF_002127325.2). Classification (NCBI taxonomy): domain Eukaryota; kingdom Viridiplantae; phylum Streptophyta; class Magnoliopsida; order Asterales; family Asteraceae; genus Helianthus; species Helianthus annuus. The sequence goes on from NC_035441.2 coordinate 76,391,638, forward strand.
GTGTTGACAAGATTATGCGTGTTACACTTGAGTATATGTATATATACAATACACTAAAATAATCGAAAATAATAACTTTTCGAGAAAACTCAAAGTTATGTGGAAATCCTAAGTATCGGAGAAACTTCGGTATTTATGTGAACTTTGATTATTAAAAATCATCCTTACTTTATTTAGGACGCATAAACAATTTGAGGGATTGTGTTATCATTTAAAAACGCACCCAAGGTGAGTACATAGTTCCCCTATTTTACTATTTTCAATTGTTTTGGGGTGATTCATATGTACCAAACGAATTTCAAAGTTTAAACGATGATTTCAAAAACGATTAAGGTGGTTTATGCAAAACTAATAACGATTTCGATAAGGTGTACACGACTTGTTGGTTGTAATTACATAACGAATGACGTTCATTAATTTCGGCCAAACCGACCAGTATTAGGTTATGGTACCATAGGATCTGACAAATCCCGTTATTGCACTGCACCCATGGTTATGTGTGGGGGTCGTGGGTAACGACTGAATCTGATGATTGTTAACTTACCCTTTGGTGGTTTGTTAATACGAAACGAGTTGAACAATAAACGAGTCACACAGGTTTGAATGTTGTTAACGAGACGACCAAAAGTAGTTTCACTATTAAAACGAATACGATTTGGGGACGAGTTAAACGATTCGAAACGAGATACACGAGGTGAAACGAGTAAACGATTTTGAAACGATATCACACAACGATGTTTTTTTTTAAGGGATATGAACTATACGAGATGCTAACGAGTTTTTACGAGATGTTTTACAAGTTGACTTTCAAAGGAAAAATATTTTTGGGTTAAGAATCATGGCTACGAGGTTTTATAAACTATAACCCGCTTGATTCGAGTTGGTTAATTAAGTTGCAATATTATACTCTTTTCAAAACAAAGTTTTTAATAAAGTATTGCAACACTTAAACTAGCCATGAATTCGACACTCCTTTAAAACCTATGTACTCGCCAGCATTTCTTTGCTGACTAAGTTTTTACATATGTTTCAGGTGTTGATGCTTGAATGACTGCTAGGATGCATGCGTCACATAGGATCTGGACGAGGCCTTAGTGACATAATAACTATGATAGACAATATAAAACTGGTTTATTTTATGTTAAGACAATGCAATGCTTAATATTATCAATAAAACGAAACACTTTTTGTATCCATGGTTGTGAAACGATTGCTTCTGTTACAACACTCCCCGATGTTTCCGCCACGGTTTGTTGTCCTACGTGGTCGGGGTGTGACAGAAGAAAGTTGGTATCAGAGCCAATGGTTATAGGGAATTAGGTTATTAGTAATACTTTGACCTAGACTATAACTTTAGGACCCTAACACAAGTTTACTTGTGTTTAGATTTTAAAACAATACTATCACCTATCCTTAGGTGATAACCACAACAAGAACACAATTCCGAATCTGCTTCGAAAAATAATCATCTGCTCTGGGATAATTGATTACTAGGTTTTGAACCCTCTGTTTTATGGTTTTGAACCCTTCCCATTTGATTCATATTTGGCTTAGTGCCTTTTTAATTTTCAAAATCTCGTCGAAGTTTGGGTTGAAATAATGTGAACACGTGCAAACTGGAAGGGTGAATGCCTGTACCCTGAGTTTTCTGTCTAAGGCTAGAGTGTTCGTACAAATCCACATAATCGGACCAGTCACTCTTACCTGGGAACTCTCTGGGTGAGTGTTCACTTATAGGCGAGCATGTCTTCGTGATGCATTATTTTGATTCATTTACTTTGATTAGTCACTGCGTGTCGTTTGTTTGTTCGAGGTAACGAACAAATGATCGCATTCCTTGTGTTTTGTCGATACATCTTTCGCTTTTCCTAATTATCAACCTCACCCGTTTCTCATATTTCCTTGTTAGACAATGCCTCCACGACGTGAAGCACAGTCTTTCACCATTGAAGAAATCGCAGCCCTGGTCTCTCAGCAAGTAGCTGCTGTGCTTCCCGGTGTTGTGACTCAAGTTCACGAAATATACAACAATAACAATAACAACAACAATGCGCAGTGTAATTTCAAGAACTTCAATTCCGCTAAACCTCTAAAGTTTTCTGGGTCGCAAGGAGCAACTGCGCTCCTACAGTGGTTCGAGAGTATTGAGAACACATTCAGGCATGTGCAGTGTCCGGATGCACGTAAGGTTGAATTTGCTTCAAGCGTGTTTGAGAAACGAGCGCTTACCTGGTGGAATGGTATTATGCGCGATAGGGGTGCCGAAGTGGCATTGGCACAAACATGGAATGAGCTTCGGGCTCTCATGATGAGAGAGTTCTGTCCCCGTCACGAGATTCGAGCCTTGGAGCGAGAGTTTGACGATCTAAAACAAGATGGGGCTGAACATCGTGCGTACACGGATCGCTTTGAGGAACTCAGTCTATTGTGTCCCACCATGGTTACCCCACCAGACAAAGCGATAGAAAGATATATCGATGGTCTACCCGATTCTATGCTGGATATTGTGACCGCTGTGAATCCTACTACCCTTCGTCAAGCGATCGAGTTATCTGCTACCTTGACTGAATCCCAAGTCAGAAAGGGTAAACTCACCCGCAAGGGTGACAAGAAGAAAGCATCTGATTCTGCGAAAGACAAGAAGAAGGGTAAAGGCAAAGAAGGTGAGTCGTCGAAGAAATCTAGGAAGCGAAAGGGTGCACATAACTTTGCTGTTACAGCACAGACTGCTCAGAACCCTCAGAACCCACCGACTCAACCTCCTGCAAAGAAAGCATATGCTGGTACCGCACCACATTGTGCTCGCTGCAACGGTCATCATGTTGCACAACAAGCATGTAAGCAATGCACGACGTGTGGTAGATTTGGGCATTTGGCCAATGTTTGTCGTTCAGGGCAAAATCAAGTTGCCCAGGTTCAAGCTCCGGCACAAGGGAATGCTGCTAGATTCCCACTAGGTTCATGTTTTAATTGTGGAGAGTTTGGCCACTTCCGCAACAACTGTCCGAGGCTGGCAAATGCTAATGCGAATCCGAATGCGAACGTCAACGCCAATGTGAATCCTGCTCGAGGGCGAGCATACAATCTGAATGCAAACGAAGCGAGGGCCGACAACGAGGTTGTCAACGGTACGTTTCTTGTTAATAATCAACCCGCATCTATTCTTTTTGATTCTGGTGCCGATCGGAGTTTTGTTTCGTTATCTTTTGAACCCTTGCTTGCGATACCTAGAACTAAATTAAGGAAACCCTTATCTGTCGAAGTTGCTACTGGTAAACCTCTTGTTCTCGATTCTGTTATTCGTGATTGTCAGTTAAACCTTGATAGCCATCTTTTTCCTATTGACCTCACGCCAATGCAACTTGGAAGCTTCGACATCATCATTGGAATGGATTGGTTAACCAAGCACCACGCTGAGGTGGTTTGTTTCGATAAGATTGTTCGTATTCCTCTTCCGTCTGGCGATGTTCTGGAGATTCGTGGTGAGAAGCCATCTGGCGGTTTGAAGCTTATGTCGTGTACAAAGGCCCAAAGATATTTAAGAAAGGGATATGTTGCTTTTCTAGCACATGTCACCGAGGAGAGAGGCAAAAGTAAGAATATCCAGGATATTCCGATTGTTCGGGATTATCCAGAGGTGTTTCCCGATGAACTGCCTGGTTTGCCTCCAGTTCGTCAAGTTGAGTTTCATATCGACCTTGTACCTAATGCCAGCCCAATTGCGAAAGCACCCTATCGTCTTGCACCGTCAGAGATGCAAGAGTTATCAAAACAGCTTCAAGAGTTATCTGATAAAGGATTCATCCGTCCGAGTTATTCACCTTGGGGAGCTCCTGTCCTCTTCGTGAAAAAGAAAGATGGGTCTTTTCGAATGTGTATCGATTATCGTGAGCTTAATAAGCTTACCATCAAGAATCGATATCCCCTACCTCGAATTGATGATCTCTTTGACCAGCTGCAAGGTGCTTCATGTTTTTCTAAGATCGATCTGCGTTCTGGGTATCATCAACTTCGTGTTCTCGAAGAAGATATTCCCAAAACTGCTTTCCGCACGAGATATGGGCATTACGAGTTCACAGTCATGCCTTTTGGCTTGACGAATGCTCCAGCTATCTTTATGGACTTAATGAATAGGGTCTGTAAACCTTATTTAGATAAGTTCATTATTGTGTTCATCGACGATATCCTCATTTATTCAAAGACTCGAGCCGATCACGAGCAACACCTTCGCTTAACGTTGGAACTCCTTAAGAAGGAACAACTTTTCGCTAAATTCTCCAAGTGTGAATTCTGGCTTAAAGAAGTTCAGTTTCTTGGTCATATAGTCAACGAGCAGGGTATTCATGTGGATCCATCCAAGATTGCTGCTATTAAGGAGTGGAATACACCGACAACGCCGACAGAGATTCGATCTTTTCTTGGTCTTGCCGGTTATTATCGTCGATTCATTTCTAATTTCTCGAAGATTGCGGTTCCACTCACAGCTTTGACTCAGAAGAATAAGCCTTTTGAGTGGGGACCCAAGCAAGAAGAAGCGTTCCAAACACTGAAGCAGAAGTTATGTAATGCTCCTGTTCTATCTCTGCCCGAGGGAAACGATGATTTCGTTGTCTATTGCGATGCATCTAACTTAGGCCTTGGTTGCGTCCTCATGCAACGAGGTAAAGTTATTGCATATGCATCTCGACAGCTGAAAATCCACGAGAAGAACTACACGACTCATGATCTCGAGTTAGGAGCTGTGGTTTTCGCGCTTAAAATCTGGAGACATTATCTTTATGGCACGAAGTGTGTGGTTTTCACAGACCACAAAAGCCTCCAGTATATTCTTAATCAGAAAGACCTGAACATGAGGCAACGACGTTGGGTGGAACTCTTGAACGACTACGATTGCGAAATTCGCTACCATCCTGGTAAGGCGAATGTCGTGGCCGATGCGCTTAGTCGAAAAGAGCGAGTCAAGCTTCATTCCGTTCAAACTCTATCAGATCTTCAAACTCGTGTTCTTCAAGCTCAGCAATTTTGTGTTTCACAAAATTTGATGGGTTTGGAATTACCACATCAACTTGAGCTTAAACTCGAAGCAAAAAGCGATGGTTTGCTTTATTTCAAGGATCGTTTGTGGGTCCCGAAACAAGACGACCTCCGCACCCTAGTGATGGACGAATCTCATAAGTCCCGATATTCTATCCATCCTGGTGCTGATAAAATGTACAAGGATCTTCGTACTAAGTTCTGGTGGCCTGGTATGAAGAAAGATGTTGCCTTGTATGTATCGAAATGCCTAACTTGTCTTAAAGTCAAGGCTGAACATCAACGACCTTCTGGTTTGCTTGTACAACCAGAGATACCGGTTTGGAAGTGGGAGAACATTGCGATGGATCTCATCACTAAGCTACCGCGTACTTCTAAAGGTCATGATGCTATCTGGGTTGTTATCGATCGATTAACGAAATCAGCTCACTTCTTACCAATCCGTGAGGATTTATCTGCTGAGAAGCTTGCCAAGATCTATGTAGACGAGATTGTATCACGACATGGTGTTCCTTTGGATATCATTTCGGATCGTGATGCTCGATTTTCATCTCATTTTTGGAAGGCCATGCAATCTGCTTTGGGAACCCAACTGAACCTAAGCACTGCCTATCATCCCCAAACAGATGGTCAATCTGAGAGGACGATTCAAACTTTGGAGGATATGCTTAGAGCATGCGTGATAGACTTTGGTGGTAATTGGGATTCTCATTTACCATTGATCGAGTTCTCATACAATAATAGTTATCATGCTAGCATTAAGATGGCACCATTCGAAGCTCTCTACGGTCGAAAATGTCGTTCACCTGTCTGTTGGGATGAGACCGGTGAAGCTCAGCTTACTGGACCTGAGATCATTCTGGAAGCAACAGACAAAATCAAGAAAATTCGCGATAATCTTGTGACAGCTAGAAGCCGTTAAAAGAGTTATGCGGATGCGAAACGCAAGCCTGTAGAATTTCAAGTCGGAGACCGTGTCCTACTCAAGGTGTCACCTTGGAAGGGAGTGGTAAGATTTGGAAGGAAAGGAAAACTTGCACCACGATATGTTGGACCATTTAAGATTGTGGAAAGAGTTGGGAAAGTTGCCTATCGACTAGAGCTACCTCCAGAACTTGGAAATATTCATCCGACTTTTCACGTGTCCAATCTGCGAAAGTGTTTAGCTGACGCTGATCTTCACGTCCCTCTCGAAGAGATTCAAATCGATGAAACGATGCACTTTATCGAGAGACCTGTGGAGATAGTGGACCGTTCATACAAACAGTTGAAAGGCAAAAGGATTCATTTGGTCAAGGTTCGCTGGGAATCCAAACGTGGCCCCGAGTTTACTTGGGAACATAAGGACCAGATGAAGGAGAAATATCCGTATTTGTTTTCACAAGCTTCCTCTAGTTAAAATTTCGGGACGAAATTTCCTAAAGTAGGGGAGACTGTGACAACTGTGATCTGTAATCATCGTATTATGTAAAACAATGTCCGATAATAATAAAACAATGTGCTTTGGTGTTATTACATGTGTTTTTGTGCTATTATGTGTGTATTTGTGTTTGGTGATTTTTACAATTTGATTCGATTCCGATTTCAAGCCTTAGATCACCTTCTGGAAGGTTATACGCAAACTGGTGCTTAAACGCAATCAGTTTAACGCAACGTACACTCCGGAACTGTGACGTAAGCTAAACATACCCTAAATATCCCTTTCCTAACTTAGAAATAAGTTTTGAAGGATTCGGTATGGCGAAAACATGTTTATATGAACTAAAGAACTAATTACGACAAAACTGCGGAACGAACGTTGGTGACCGCCCGGATAATATTTAAATCCTAAAAATATTCTGATATGATTAAAAATTTATTTTTAATCAGGTCCATGTTGAAAAATAAATTAAAACGTTATTTTTTTTAGTTTAAGCGCGTACCGTGTGTTTCTGCGCGACACAGTGCTTTTACTGCGAAACGCGGACAACGCAGCCAGTCTTGGCAACTGAAAATTTATTTCAGTAATATTTTGGCAAGATTATTTTTTTTAGAATATTAAAAATAATCTAGAACGCCATAAACCGGGGTTTAAACGCTAGATAAAATACCCGGTACCCAGTTAAACACCCGTTTTAGCCTACATAAAGCATATTTATATAAAAAAAAACTTACACTTTACCCCTCCCCCCTTCTAATTTTCGGTTATATAATATGTGGCCCCACCAAAATATTTGCAAGATCTCCAAATATATTATTTGATCTTTGTTGGACAAGTGGTGATGCATGCTTCATTCCATATCTCCTCCATATCTTTATATATCTTCCAAGATCACTACACTTCAACATCACTCCATCTTCCTCACTCTCTCTCCCTCCCAACCGTCCCCTCCTTCTCTCTCTATCTTCATCTCCTTCAAGTCTTGTTCATCACATTCAAACTCCATTTCTAGCAATTTTCAAGTGGTTGTGAAGATCCAAAGGTGTTCCTAGATCCATTCAAGTGATTACAAGCTCCATATCATCAAAATCTCATCATCAACCTACTTGAATCTTGAAGGTATAACATTTATGTTAAAATCATACTTTAGATTCTTGGATGATTCTTGATGATTTGAAGTTTCTCATGAATCTTGGGATTTTCACTAAACTTGAAGCCTAAAATGAAATGGGTCTTGATAAAAAAAAATGGTGGTGATGTATATGTATGTATAATCGTATATATATATGTGTGGATGAGTCTTGAAGTTTGATTTTTTTGTTAAGTATATGTTTATGTTATTGCATGTTCTAGAAAAATAGTCTAAATGCAAGTATTTGATGATTTGTGCAAGATATGATAAATGATCAATTAAATCAGCAAGTAAACATGAATAAATCACATGTTTGATGCATCTAAACTCATATGAAAAGATGATGATATGATAGTGTGCTTTAGACACTTGTACATGAAGGAATGTGTTGATTTAAAAGCTCAAGAAGTGATAAAAAATGGTTGTATGACAAAAGTGATTTTGAGCAGATTATAAACACTAAAAATGACATTATTTGGTGTAATATAATGGCATAAAACTTTGACATAAGGTTGATAGCTTTGCATGTTGTACATATAGCTTAAAAAGTGGTGAAATAGGTGAAATTTGCATGATTTATATGCTCTATTTAAGACCTGCACTATTGTGAGTATAACCATCATTTTATTCAGTAAATAACATGGGTTGTGTCAAAATTTCAAGTCATTTCGATTTGGGATGGTTCGGGTAACGTTTGATGCAAAACTATGCGGTAAAACGGTTAAAAATCGCCTTTTTGGAGGATTTTTATTAAACTGTTTTAGATCAGTAACCAAACTGATATTTTTGGTATAAAAATAAGTATTTTAACTTATATTAAGTTTACTTTGTGTTCGGTTAGTCATACGTGGCTTCCGACGCTCAAAAATGTTACCGAAACGCTAAAATAAGTGTTTTTCGACATAACTATAATGGGTTGTTCATGAGTAAATTTAATGTGTCACAAGGTGCTATGTGTTTTACAATATGTGTATGAGGATGTGTTAGTGTTGACAAGATTATGCGTGTTACACTTGAGTATATGTATATATACAATACACTAAAATAATCAAAAATAATAACTTTTCGAGAAAACTCAAAGTTATGTGGAAATCCTAAGTATCGGAGAAACTTCGGTATTTATGTGAACTTTGATTATTAAAAATCATCCTTACTTTATTTAGGACGCATAAACAATTTGAGGGATTGTGTTATCATTTAAAAACGCACCCAAGGTGAGTACATAGTTCCCCTATTTTACTATTTTCAATTGTTTTGGGGTGATTCATATGTACCAAACGAATTTCAAAGTTTAAACGATGATTTCAAAAACGATTAAGGTGGTTTATGCAAAACTAATAACGATTTCGATAAGGTGTACACGACTTGTTGGTTGTAATTACATAACGAATGACGTTCATTAATTTCGGCCAAACCGACCAGTATTAGGTTATGGTACCATAGGATCTGACAAATCCCGTTATTGCACTGCACCCATGGTTATGTGTGGGGGTCGTGGGTAACGACTGAATCTGATGATTGTTAACTTACCCTTTGGTGGTTTGTTAATACGAAACGAGTTGAACAATAAACGAGTCACACAGGTTTGAATGTTGTTAACGAGACGACCAAAAGTAGTTTCACTATTAAAACGAATACGATTTGGGGACGAGTTAAACGATTCGAAACGAGATACACGAGGTGAAACGAGTAAACGATTTTGAAACGATATCACACAACGATGTTTTTTTTTTAAGGGATATGAACTATACGAGATGCTAACGAGTTTTTACGAGATGTTTTACAAGTTGACTTTCAAAGGAAAAATATTTTTGGGTTAAGAATCATGGCTACGAGGTTTTATAAACTATAACCCGCTTGATTCGAGTTGGTTAATTAAGTTGCAATATTATACTCTTTTCAAAACAAAGTTTTTAATAAAGTATTGCAACACTTAAACTAGCCATGAATTCGACACTCCTTTAAAACCTATGTACTCGCCAGCATTTCTTTGCTGACTAAGTTTTTACATATGTTTCAGGTGTTGATGCTTGAATGACTGCTAGGATGCATGCGTCACATAGGATCTGGACGAGGCCTTAGTGACATAATAACTATGATAGACAATATAAAACTGGTTTATTTTATGTTAAGACAATGCAATGCTTAATATTATCAATAAAACGAAACACTTTTTGTATCCATGGTTGTGAAACGATTGCTTCTGTTACAACACTCCCCGATGTTTCCGCCACGGTTTGTTGTCCTACGTGGTCGGGGTGTGACACATAGTTCTTTCGCAGATACTTCCGAGCTTGAAAACAAGACATAAGCTTGAGGCTACTAGCAGGTTTTTCACCACGAACCTGTAGTATCTCACCAGACGAAAGCGGCACACGAACGATCTTCTCAAAACATACTACCTCTGCGCGATGCTTGGCTAACCAATCCATACCCACAATAATGTCGAAGCTTCCAAGTTGCATAGGCGTGAGGTCAATAGGAAAAAGATGGTCGTTAAGGTTCAACTGGCAGTTGCAAAGAACAGAATCAAGAACAACGGGTTTACCATTTGCAACTTCAAATGTCAGAGGCTTACCTAGTTTCGTTCTAGACACACGAAGCAAGGGCTCAAAAGATAACGACACAAAACTCTTATCGGCCCCTGAATTAAAAAGAACAGACGCAGGTTGATTATTAACAAAGAACGTACCGTTCACCACTTCGTTGTCTGCTTGCGCCTCAACAGCATTCATGTTAAAAGCTCGTCCACGAGCCTGAGCTTGAACCGGGTTCGCATTCACCAATCTTGGACACTGGTTACGGTAGTGGGTCAGATCCCCACAGTTGTAACAAGAACCTGGTGGGAAGTGAGGTCGTGCTGCTTGACCTTGTTGCTGAGCAAGAGGCTGAGCAACCTGTTGAGCCGGGTTCTGAGCTGCCCGATTCAAATTAGCAGGAATGCGGCAAGTGGCAGCAAGATGACCAGGTCTTCTGCAGTTAGTGCATTGACGGCACTGAAGATGTGGCTGGTGATGGCCGTTACACCTGTTGCACAACGGTGCGTTGCTAAGATAAGGCCTCTTGGCAGGTTGTTGTGCAGGCTGATTTTGCACAGTTTGAGCCTGTGTAGTAATGGCAAAATTTTGGGAAGCCTTCCGCTTCCTAGACCCTTTCGAAGAACCTGCATCACTCCCCTTCTTGTTTTTACCTTTCTTGCTATCCTTCTTGTCTTTCGAATCTGCGTCTCAGTCAGCGTTGCAGATAGTTCGATTGCCTGACGAACAGTGGTAGGTTTACTACCAGTAACTATGTCTTGCACAGAGTCAGGTAGACCATCGATGTATCTTTCGATAGCCTTATCAAGTGGGGTAACCATCGTTGGGCATAACAAACTCAACTCTTCGTACCTATCAGTATATGCCCGGTGCTCGCCACTAAACTGCTTTAGATCGTCAAACTCCCTTTCCAGCGCTCGTAGTTCATGACGAGGACAAAACTCACTCATCATGAGAGTCCTTAACTCAGCCCATGTTTGTGCTAAAGCAACTTCAGCACCACGATCTCTCATAACCCCGTTCCACCATGTCAATGCCCTCTTTTGAAAAACACTAGAAGCAAACTCGACTTTGCGATTATCAGGACACTGAACATGACGAAAAGTATTCTCAATGCTCTCAAACCATTGAAGGAGCCCAGTTGCCCCCTCAGTACCACTGAACTTGTGTGGTTTAGCCGAATTGAAGCTCTTGAAGTTACAAGGAGCATTGTTGTTATTTGCTTGGTTCAACTGAGCAATAAGATTTGGGAACGCAGTAGCCATATGCTGTGCGACGATTTCTGCCAGTTCGGCATTCGGTAGCTGATTTTCGCGTCGAGGAGGCATGCTAAAAAGAGGAAAACACGAGAGGAAACGAGTGAGATGATTAGATGAAAAGAACGAGACGAAACAAAATCAACAAAGCAAGGATGGTGGTCATTCGTTCGTATCACAAAGCAAACAATAGACACACAGTGACTAATCAAAGTAAATGGGTCCATAAACAATGCTTAGCGAAGACATGCTCGCTTATAAGTGAACACTCACCCCAAGAGTTCCCAGGTAAGAGTGACTGGTCCGATTATGTGGATTTGTACGAACACTCTAGCCTTAGACAGAAAACCCAGGGTACAGGCATTCACTCTTTCAGTTTGCACGTGTTCACACTATTTAGAACCCAAAACTTTGACGAGATTTTGAAAACTTGGAAGGCACAAGGCCAAAAGAATCATTAAAACAAATGATAAATTTTCAAAATCAATTTGAAAAATCAAAAGGGTTCAAAACCATATAATAAATCATTTGAAAACAGAGGATTGTTTTTCAAAAACCGTTTCAGAAAACTGGGATCTTGTTTTGGCGATCACATAAGGATAGGTGAAGTGCATGTTTTAAGATCTAAACACAAGATAACTTGTGTTGGGGTCCTAGAAAGGTTATAGTCTAGGTCAAAGCATTACTAATAACCTAATTCCCTATAACCATTGCTCTGATACCAACTCTTCTGTCACACCCCGACCACGTAAAACATCAAATCGTGGCGGAAACGTCGGGGAGTGTTGTAACAGAATTATTGTTCCACAACCAAGGTAACTAAAATAATATTTTATTCATCACCCAAGGGTGGAATACATCGTTCAAAACAAGAACCAACATGTTACTTGTGGGAAAACTACTGAAATAAAGAGTACATAACGTAATTAAACTAAGTCTAGCTCTGTTTTATGTCACTAAGGCCCGAGTCCACCCTAGCGTATCACGATCGTCCTATGCATTAGCTCCTGAAACACATGTGAAAATAGGCACGTCAGTATAAAAATGCCTGTGAGTAACATAGGTTTTGTAAAAATAGGATTCATGACTTAGGTTTAAGAAAAGTGTTTAATAAAAGTTAGTCATGAACCTTGTTAAATGTTTTGTTTTGTAAATCATTTGAAAAGCGATAAAATCAAATGACATGTATAAATAGAAGAATAACGTATAGTTAAAAGAATAACCAAGTAAAAATAAGTTGTATAAAGCAAGTTGTTTTTGTAAAACGAAGTCTTGTGAAAATGTGTTATTTGTGTAAAAATGTATAAGTCCAAACTAAATGATTTAAATAACGCTATGACATGTAATACAATACAAACACTTATATATAGGAAGTACCAGCGGCGTATCCACCATGCTTGTATCAGACTACACACATATCGTTACTTAAGTCATTAAACAAACCACCAAATGTATAAAGTCCATGTTTAAACCAACCATCAAATGTTTTTGTCTAAACCATTGTCATATGTTTAAAAGTCCAAAATGTAGTCATGTATGTGTAACAAATGTCATGTATGTTAAGTAAAATGTGTTCACTTAAACCAAATGTAAGAATGTACAAAACAAAGTATTTTGAGTATATCAAAAAGTTATGTTTTGCAAGGTAAAAGCATGTTTTAAATGATACAAACATTTATGTGGTAAGTTAACGCATACATTCAAGCCTTGAGACAGATGGATAACCTTAAGTAAAGGTTATCAAAAGAAATGTTTTCGGATTCAGTCATTCCTTTCATCCAAACCAACCCAAGATGTCAGGAACAGGATTTGTCAAGTCCTATGGTACCATTACTTACTACCGAGCGGCGTAGCTAATGTTAATGAATGTATATAAGTCCCGTTTATGCAAACCAAATGTCATACCAAATGTAAACATGTTATATGAAAACAATGTACTAAGTATGCTAAGTTAACATACAAAGCAGAAAAGTCATGTAAATCAATATGCTAGTATGCTCAGTCAACATACATAGCAGAAAATGTAATGTAAAACAATGTGCTAATATTCCAAGTAAACATATGTAGCAAAGCAACGTAACGTAAATCAATGTGCTAGCATGCTCAGTCAACATACATAGCAAAACAATGTAATGAAATCATGTACTATAAGTGTACTAAGAACATAGTAAGCATATGATGTGAAAACAAGAAAGCACGAAAGTAACAAGTAGGCACATGTGTTTCACCCCAAAATGTTTGAAAAACGGTAAAAGAGGGGTCTATGTACTCACTTGAGATTGCTTAGAAGTCGTAGGATAACCACCAAGCAATGCTAGTAGATCACGGAATCAAACGACACCTATATAGGTATCTACATTAATAAACGGACCTATCGGAGGATCGGGTAGTACGAGGGTTCGTAAACCAAATAAGTATGGGAACTTATGTAATATGGTTTAACAAAGCCTATATAATAAAACGAAACCTATCCTGAGTGCTTTTGACCCGTTACGACCTGCTTAGGTAGCTTATGCTACTTTAACGTGTCGTTCGCGTAAAACGCATTCGGAATGCCTAACTAGCCCTATGACAAGCAAGATATGCCTTAACTTGTTTAATATTGTTGTTAAATCAGTTTAGACACCAAAAATTATGTTACATAGGCTTAAAATGAATTTTGGCGCAAAAAGGGTATTTTGGTAATTTACGTAAGGCATAAGAACTACTTATCATACAACTACTTAAACGTCATGACCATAAGGTATAACCTCGGAAGGTTATTCCCTATACAACTATGGTCACCTAAAATGTTTGGTCGGATCCTAATGATCGACGAAATGGGTCGGGTTCGTAAGCATAAGCGATTGATTAGATCGCTTACCTTTACGACCCTAAAAAAGCACAAATCTAAAAGCGACGAGCTAAACATGCTAGAACATGTTTAGTAAAGTTAGAAAATAGGTTTGGTATTAAAACAAACGGTTTTAATACCCTAGAGTAGTATGGTTGCAAAATACGCGAGAAAACGCATTTTGGCCGAAACTACGACTCGTCACTGAGCCTAGATAACGTGGTAATCAGTAGGTATAGTCACTAGGGACTATAACCATCGTGATTACGCTCACGTTATGAAGTTCAAACGAACTTCGCGTTGACCATAAACTGGTCAATGCAGAAAGTCAAACACAGTTTGACTTTAACGCTAAAACGAACGAAAAACGCGAAAGACCCCGCAAGATTGATTTCCGAGTATTTCTCAGCTATGAAGTGTTTATAACTCCAACTTAGAGAAAATCTCAGAATCAAGTGGGTTTGAATGAAGTTGGGGTTGGGTATTTATAAAAAACATGGAACCGTTAAGATCGTTTCTTGTTCCCCAAGCGTTTAATCTCGGCCCTACACCTCATGCCCACTGAATTACAAACCCATGGGAGCCCATAGGATTGTTAAAAACCAGTTGCAAGTGGTTTTTGGGTGTTAAACAGCTGTAAACAGCTGTTTGCACAATTCTGCTGAACTGGGACATGCTTACGGACCATAAGCAAGTCCATACGGTCCGTAAGGACCTGGCTTACTGGCAGAAACTTTCATTAATTGGCAGAACAGGCCCCTGTGTTCCCAAACTTGATTTTTGATGCATTTTGGCACGTTTAAGCCCCGTTAACCCCATTTTAAGGCTCTAAAATGAAGTTAAAGTATAGGGGACTTGAAATATGCTCAAAAATATGCCGGATGTCGGTTCGTTTGGCCGTACGATTGCGTTGTTCGGTTAATTACGACGGAAGTCGTAACGGATGCAAAAACGGTCCAAATTGCGCGACGAATGGATTTTTGACAAGCCAATCACTAAAACATAATATTTTAATGATTAAATAAATTTTTGGATGTCCGGATGTATTCAGAACTTAAGTTATGCGCGAAAATGCAAACTTATGCACTTTTTGACGCTTTTAGTCCCTGAATGAGCATAAAGTTTATTTTAGCACACCGAACCCCTCAAAGCCTATTTTTAAGCTATGCAAAGGATATTTAAGGTGTGTTTAACTTATGATCATGTTCCGGAATGTTCATTATAGTTCAAATCGGCATACTTTCGTAGTTTGTCAATTTTAGTCCCTGTAAGCGAATAAACTTGATTTTGCCATACCAAAGCCTTCAAAACTTATTTCTAAGTTATGTAAAGGTTATTTATGGTATGTTAAGCATAAATTGATGTTCCGGAGTATTTGTTGGGTTAAACTGATTGCGTTTACGCACTAGTTTGCGTATAACTCTCCCGAAAGCGATATAGAGTTTAAAATCGAATAAAAGTCAAAACATGAAAAACATCAAACATAAACAAACAAACATTGGGATCAAATAACTTTATTTCATTGATAACTGAATTGTTTACAATGATTACAAGCACAGATGTCACATAAAACAAAGTTATCTACATAATAATCATGAACTTGAACTTTCATAAAAACTTGTAGTAACTTGGTAGTGTGTTTATTTCATTAAAAATCTCATTTTTAAAGAATTTAGGTGTTTACAACTTACTAGATGAATTTTCTAAAAAATCATTCTTTTGAATTTTTCTTGTAAACATTGCATTCTTATACTTGTTTCAACACTAGAAACATGATTGGTTCTTTTAAAACAATGTTCATGTAAATCTTTGTGATTTAGCTTGGTTTCTTTGGAAAACTATTTTAGAAATCATCCACTCACAAGACTTGTATTTTGTTTAAATCATCATCACATGAAAACAACTTTTATTATTTAAGTTCATGTAAACATAAAGCATGATGATCTTGGTCTTACACAAGATCATCACATTAACTTACTAGATCATATGTTTAATCACAATCTAGTAGGTTCTATATGATGTCTAACATCACTAACACTAATAATCAATCAACAAGAAGCAAATAAACACAAATCAACAAGTATTCATATGTTTATAAGCTTATGTTAGAGATTCATGAATATGTCTTTTAGTGTTCATCAAGATTAACAATGTAAATCATCTTTTAACCAACAATATATGAAGTAACAATGGGTTATGAGGGCCTTACTACTAGCACAAGGCTAGGGAAGAACACTTGATGCTGTAGATGACAAATGTGGAGGATAAAAGCTAATGGGGGAGGTCCTTCAAGATCCAAGACCACCAAGCTTGCTTAAAGACCTTCTTGCATCATGAAATGAACTTGGAATGGATGATCAAAACTTGATGATGATGATGGTGTGCTTGGGGTGTTCGGCCGAGAATAGAGCAAGGGAGGAGAGGGAGGTGAGTGGGGTGAAGTGTGGTGAGAATGAGAGCTTCAAGTCCTCTTATAACCATTTTATAGTTTCGTCCAATGGGTCTTATGTTTCTAATAGTACATACATAATCTCTAATCAAATCTTACAAGATTTAAGGAAATCAATTGACATTATTCCGAAGTCCCAGAAATGCTTTGTTATAGGTTCGGACGAGTTAAAAATACTATATTTTAAGCCAAAACGGGCATTTTTGCAATGTGGGCGTTATACCGGAAAGTCTTGTTTGTTTGCAAGATGTGTTTTCATAATAATGTTTTTGTATATAAATGGACTTAGTTATGTTATCTGAGTGTCGTTTTTCAGTGTTTCGGTCTGATTTCATGGTTTGCTGGCATGAATAGTGTAACCGTGAATAGTGCACGCATCACTTTCTACCAATACTTTTAGGACATTGTTTGTTTCGTTTTGCATTACGACGAAAACCAACATATGTTTTAGCTTTGTTTTCTTGTCCTAACACTGTTATCTAATAACCGACACAGTTACGTAATTAAATTACGTTAATTGCATGAGATTATAGACAAAAAAAATAGTGATTAGACTGTACGGAATGAACGGTTATTTGCCATTTGTCACATTCTCCCCCTGTTAAAAAGAATTTCGTCCCGAAATTCACGTTGAGTTATCCGTTAAAGGAGTCTTCTCAAACAGGTGGGGGTACTTTGTCTTGATTTGAACTTCACTTTCCCATGTATATTCGAGTCCTTGACTTGAGTTTGAGCGGACCTTTACTAGTTTAATATGACTTCTCCTTGTCTTGTGGACTTTCCAGTCCATAACCTCAACGGGTTCTTCGTTAAACTGGAGTGTGTCGTCTACATGAATTTCATCTGCTGGGATGATAACTGTCTCGATGGTCGGACTTTTCTTGAGGTTCGACACATGATATGTGTCGTGTACACTATTGAGTTCTTCTAGTAGTTTTAACTTGTACGTGACGGTACCGATCTTTTCCAGAATTTCAAATGGTCCAATGTATCTCGGATTTAGTTTTCTGCGTTTCCCGAATCTAGCTACGCCTTTCCAAGGCGAGACTTTTAGTAAAACTTTGTCTTCGACCTCGAAGGATAATGGTTTACGTCTTTTGTCCGCATAGCTCTTTTGTCTATCACGAGCCACTTTGATACGGTCTCGTATCTTTGATATCTTGTCAGTAGTCTCTCGGACTAGTTCCGGGCCAATGAGTCGTTTGTCTCCGACTTCCGCCCAGCATAGTGGAGATCGGCACTTCTTTCTATAAAGTGCTTCGAATGGCACGGCCTTTATACTTGTGTGATAACTGTTATTGTAGGAAAACTCTACCAATGGTAAATGAGTATCCCAGTTTTCGCCTAAATCCATCACACAGGCGCGAAGCATGTCGTCCTAGGTTTGGATGGTCCGTTCGCTTTGGTCATCAGTCTGCGGATGAAACGCCGTGATTAGATCTTATCGAGATCCAAAAGAGGCTTGAAATGACTGCCATACCCGCGACATAAAGCGGCCATCCCTATTAGAGATTATTGAAACATGCACTCCACAAAGTGCCACAATCTCTTTGAGATATAGCTCAGATAACTACTCTGTACTGTCTTTCTCACGAATCGGTAACAAGTGAGCACACTTGGTTAATCGATCAACGATAACCCAAATCATGTCATGACCTCGAGAGATCTGTGGGAGTCCTGTAATGAAATCCATTGATATCTGTTCTCATTTCCTAACGGGAATCTCGGGTTGCTGTAATAAGCCAGTCGGCTTTTGATATTCGGCCTTAACCTTTGCACACGTTAGGCCAATCCCAACATAGGTCGCAATATCTCTCTTGAGATTAGGCCGCCACTAATGTTCTTTTTTTAAGTCTAGATGCATTTCATCCGGATCCTGGATGTATTGAATATTTTGGCTTGGGTGCTCTACCCAACACTAATTCTCCTAGACCGCCAATATATGGGATCCAAACCCTTCCCATGAAATATAAAGTGTCATCTTTGTCCTCTTCCATTTGTTTCTCCAATCCCCGTAAGGCATCTGCTTGAATGTTTTCCGGTTTTAGAGCTTCTTGTTGTGCATCGTGAATCCGAGTAGTGAAGTTCATTTGAATTGTCAACTCTAAGGCTCGTACTCGTAATGTTTTGACTTATTCTTTCCTACTCAAAGCATCTGCCACAAGGTTTGCTTTGCCCGGATGGTACTTGATTTCATAGTCATAGTCCTTCAACAATTCCACCCAACGACGTTGGCGCATGTTTACTTCCTTTTGATTGAATATTTGTTGAAGACTCTTGTGATCGGTGAATATGGTACACTTGTTACCATAAAGATAGTGCCACCAAATCTTTAAAGTGAATACCACCGCGCCTAATTCTAGGTCGTGAGTGGTATAATTCTTTTCATTGACTTTTAACTGTCGCGACCCGTACGCGATGACTTTTTCACGTTGCACTAACACGCAACCCAAGCCCTGGTGCAATGCATCATAATACACCACAAAGTCATTGGTGTCGTCCGGGAGTGATAAGATTGGCGCTTGGCATAACTTATCCTTGAGTGTTTGAAATGCCATTTCTTGTTTTTCACCCCAATCAAACTTTTTATCCTTTCGAGTGAGAGAGGTTAGCGGCTGAGAAATTTTGAAAAATTCCCAATGAATCTTCGATAGTATCCCGCTATGCCTAGAAATTGTCTTACCTCCATTGGGGTCTTTGGGGCATTCCAGTTCTTTATCGCTTCTATCTTATCTGGGTCAACATGTATTCCGTTCTCGTTCACCACATGACCGAGAAATTGCACCTCGCGAATCCTAAATTCGCATTTTGAGAACTTGGCATACAGTTGTTCTTTCTTAAGCAACTCAAAAATAGTTCTCAAGTGTTGTTCGTGTTCCCCCTCTGTCCGTGAGTATATCAAAATGTCGTCAATGAATACAATCACGAACTTGTCAAGATATGGCTTACATACTCGGTTCATCAAATCCATGAATACGGCGGGAGCGTTTGTTAAGCCAAAAGGCATAACAAGGAACTCGTAATGCCCATAGCGAGTCCTAAACATTGTCTTAGGAATGCTTTCCCCTTGAATCCTCAGCTGATGGTATCCGGATCTCAAATCGATCTTGGAATAGAAGCTGGAACTTTGCAACTGATCAAACAAGTCGTCGATCCTCGGTAAAGGATACCGATTCTTGATAGTTAGTTTGTATAATTCTCTGTAGTCAATGCACATCCACAAGGTTCCGTCCTTTGTCTTAACAAATAGCACTAGAGCTCCCCCAAGGCGAGAAACTCGATCTAATGAATCCCTTGTCAAGCAACTCCTGAAGTTTAGTAGATAATTCCTGCATCTCCGAGGGCGCTAGTCTATATGGAGCTTTCGCCACCGGTGCAGCTCTTGGCACCAGATCGATACGGAATTCCACCTGTCGTTGTGGTGGCAATCCCGGTAAGTCTTCTGGAAAGACTTCCGGATATTTCCCTTACCACAGGGATGTCTTCCACCTTGCGCTCCTCGGCCTTCTTGTCAACGACATCAGCAAGAAAGGCGATGCATCCTTTTCTCAAACATTTTTGAGCTTTCATGCAACTGATGATTCGTAATGGCGTGTCTTGTTTCTCCCCGTGTACTAAAAGATGTTCTCTCGTCAGACAGGGGGATGTGAATGATCTTCTCGTGACATGTAATTTTGGCTCGATTGTCGGATAACTAGTCTATGTCAAAAACTACGTCACAATAACCCAATTGAAGGTGTGAAAGGTTGATATTAGATTTTCATGCTCGAAGTTCGAGTGCGCAACCGTTAATGTCTTCTCCAGACTCAACTAATTTATCGTCAGCCAATCCTATGGAGTGAGGGGACGTCTAGCTTAGCTGACTCTAGACCAAGTATAGTTTGAATTCTAGGGGGATGAAACTAATATTGACACTGGTATCTGTGACACATGTGTCACCGCGACCATCAAACAAAAACCAAGCCGATGAGATATTGTATTTCATACTTGGGATCTTGTATAAATATGTGTATCTTTTGCACATATCAATTCTTGTTCAATTTCAAACTTTATGTCGCTTTCTGGAGAATTATACGCAAACTGGTGCGTAAACGTACTCAGTTTAAATGCGACAAATACTCCGGAACATCAACATATACTTAACATACCTTAAATAACCTTCACATAACTTAGAAATAAGTTTTGAAGGCTTTGGTATGACAAAAACAAGTTAATTCGCTTACAGGGACTAAACTTGACAAACTGCGAAAGTATGCCAATTTGAACTGTAACGAACTTTCCGGAACATGTCCATAAGTCAAACATACCCTAAATATCCTTTACATAGCTTAGCAATAGGCTTTGAGGGGTTTGGTATGCTAAAATAAACTTTTGGATCATTCAGGGGCTAAAAGCGTCAAAAAGTGCACAAGTTTGCACTTTCGCGCATAACTTACGTTCTGAATACATCCGGACATCCAAAAATTTATGTAAGCACTAAAATAATTTATTTTAGTGTTTGGCATGAGAAAAATCCATTCGTCACGTCATTTGGATCGTTTTTCGCGCTTATGCGCATTCCGTCGTAATTAACCGAACATCGCATTCGTACGGCCAAACGAACCAACACCCGACATATTTTCGAGCATGTTTCATGTCCACAATGTTTAGGCATCATTTTAGGGCCTTAAAGTTGGCTTTACGGGCCTTAGAAGTGTCGGAAATGGCTTAAACATGCAACAGGGACCAAAACTGCCATTTCTGAAAAAATTGTGCAGATCAGACATGCCCAGGCGGCCCGCCTGAGTTTGGTGCATATCCTGACGCGGGCCGCGTGGCCCCTACAGATGCATAAACATGTTTTCTTGGCTGAACTTGGCCTTTCAAACACTCCAAAGGGCAATGCCCTTTCACAATCTGTAGAGTTAGGGTCAATTTGAGCCACCACAACTTTGCGACAAGTGTACGCATAAGATCGTGGCACGATATTCAAGAAACAATCCTAACGGCTTTACTTTTCCTATAAATACCCCCCCCCCCCTTTTGGTTAAAATCTCACAAAATCTGATCTAAAGCTCTAAGTTGAGGCCTTTGCTTCATACCTGAGCTCCTGGATCGAGATTTGCTTTCGAGGACCCTTCATAAGTGTTCTTTTGTTCTTTATTTGCTTTTCGAGTCCGAAAGTCAATGTTTTGTTTGACTTTCTGCGTTGACCAGCCTATGGTCAACACGAAGTTCATTGGAACTTCATAACGTGAGCGTGATCACGATGGTTATAGTCCATGGCGACTATACCTACTGATTACCACGTTATCTAGGCTCAGTGACGAGTCGTAATTTCGGCCAAAATGCGCATTCTTGCGTATTTTGTAACCAAACTACTCGTGAGCACCAAAACCGTTTGTTTTGATGCCAAACCTGTTTTCTAAACTTAGTTAAGCATGTTCTAACATGCTTAGCTCGTCACTTTTAGTATAGTGCTTATATAGGGTCGTAAGGTAAGCGATCTAAACCATCGCTTATACTTTCGAACCCGACCCATTTGGCCGATCATTAGGATCCGACAAAACACATTAGGTGACCATAGCTGTAACCTTCCGAGGTTATACCTTGTGGTCACGATGTTAGGCGTTCCAAACGCGTTCTACGCGAACGACGCGTTAAGGTAGCATAAGCTACCTAAACGGGTCGTAATGGGTCGCAAGCACTTAGGTTAGCTTTCATTTTAGTATGTAGGCTTTGTTAGACCATATTACACGAGTCTCCATACTCGTTTGGTTTACGAACCCGCATACTATCCGATCCTTCTGATTTTGGTCCGGTATATTAACATAGCTACCTATTAGGTGCCGTTTGATATTCCGTGATCTCTAGCATTATTTGGTTACTACACAAGAACTACAAAGCAATCTCAGAATTGAACCCCTCTTTTACTTTTTTCCAAACTGTTTTGGGGTGAAACGCATGTGCCTACTTGTTACTTTCATGCTTTCCGGTTTTCACATCATATACTTGCTATGTTCGATAGTACATATATAGTACATGATTTCATTGTGTCTATGCTATGTATGTCCATTGTGTGCATACTTAGTACTTCTCTTTACAATACATCTCATGCTACGTATGCCCGTTGTGTGCATACTTAGTACATCACTTTACAATACATTTCATGCTATGTATGCCCATTGTGTGCGTACTTAGTACATTGCCTTACATTACATGCTATGTATGCCCATTGTGTGCGTACTTAGTACATTGCTTTACATTACATGCTATGTATGCCCATTGTGTGCGTACTTAGTACATTGCTTTACATTACATGCTATGTATGCCCATTGTGTGCTTACTTAGTACATTGCCTTACATTACATGCTATGTATGCCCATTGTGTGCGTACTTAGTACATTGCTTTACATTACATGCTATGTATGCCCATTGTGTGCGTACTTAGTACATTGCTTTACATTACATGCTATGTATGCCCATTGTGTGCGTACTTAGTACATTATTTTACATTTCATTTCTGTTGCATATGCTCATCCAGCATATGAACACATATACTACATTTTGAACCGTTGTAACCATTTGACTATGTGAACCGTCTTAACCCTTCGATTATATGAACCGTTTGTAACCATTGAACCGTGTAAACCAGTTGTATCTGTTGACATGATTTACATTTGACAATAGACATTTGACTATACAAAAACATTTCCACAATTGTTAAACATTTCATCTTGATGGTTTGGTTTGAGTAAGTGATTAAGTAACGAGGCGTGTGTAATATGATACAAGCATGGTGGATACGCCGCTGGTACTTCCTATATATAAGTGTTTGTATGGTATTACATATCGTAGCGTTATTTGAATCATTTCAATTTGAGACATATGACGTTTTATACAAATAACACACTTTTCACGAGACATTGTTTTACAAACGACTTATCTTATACAAACTCATTTTACATGGTTATCCGTTTAACCATACAGTGTTCTCTTATTTATACATATCATCTGATCTTATCGTTTTTCAAATGATTTACAAGACAAAGCAAATTACAAGGTTCATGACTAAACATTTTCTCAAACATAAGTCATGAATTCCGTTCTCACAAAACCAATGTATCTCACGGGCATTTTTATGCTGACGTACCTATTTTCACATGTATTTTCAGGAGATGATGCATAGGACTTATCAAGACATACTTAGGCGGACCTGTGCCTTAGTGACTTAAAACGAGACAAGAACTAGTTAAATTATGTTATGTACTCTTTGGTTCTTGTATAAAACATTGTAAACTTTCATGTTTGATTAATAAAACGAAACTTCAATTGCCATGGATTTGAAACAATTGATTCTGTTACAACACTCCCCGACGTTTCCGCCACGTTTTGTATGTTCTACGTGGTCGGGGTGTGACAGAAAAGTTGGTATCAGAGCCAATGGTTATAGGGAATTAGGTTATTAGTAATGCTTTGACCTAGTCTATAACCTTCCTAGGACCCTAACGCGAGTTTACTTGCGTTTAGTCATAAAACAAATACCGTCACCTATCCTTAGGCGACGACCACAACAAGAACATAAATTTCAAAACCGCTTTGAAAACTAATCATCTGTTCTAGGATGATTGATTACTAGGTTTTGAACCCTCTGTTATAAGGTTTTGAACCCTCTGTTACAAGGTTTTGAACCCCTTTGAATTTTCAAAACTCTCGTCAAAGTTTTGGGTCCTAAATAATGTGAACACGTGCAAACTGGAAGAGTGAATGCCTGTACCCTGGGATTTCTGTCTAAGGTAGTGTTCGTACAAATCCACATAATCGGACCAGTCACTCTTACCTGGGAACTCTTGGGGTGAGTGTCCACTTATAGGCGAGCATGTCTTCGCGATACACTATGAGGATCTATTTGCTTGGATTCAGCCTTGGTGTTGTTTGTTTGTTTCATGGATTCAAACAAATGACCATAAACCATGATTATGGCCGGTATTTTTTTTTTTTTTTTGGGTAAAGGGTTACCCCGGTGAATCTATTAAAACAACCGCAAAAAAGAACAAGTAGTGAGGATGTGTTCCACACTAGTTCATATACAGGACATGCCCCATATATGTAAAACCAAAAAACCCAAGAAAAACTATGACACCCCATAACCTAGCCTACTATACATCAGTAGACGAAACAAGGCAAAACAAAAATAAAGTCCTCATCCGCCATCATCAAAAATGAAATTGCCAGAAACCGGCAACCCCTTCACAAGAACCAAGAAAGATCTATCCATTGGGGAATTTTATGGCCGGTAATTGTAACATCCTATTCTTACCCAATACCATTTCATTTGTTTTCTTTCTTGTTTCTCTTTAAAGAATGCCTCCTCGACGCGAAAACCAGATAGCGACTGCCGAACTGGCAGAGATCATTGCACAGCAAATGGCTGCTCAATTCCCATACCTCTTTGCTCAATGGAACCAAGCCAATAACAACAATAATGCCCCCTGCAACTTCAAGGCGTTCAACTCGGCTAAGCCATCAAAGTTTTCTGGGTCTCAAGGAGCAACTGCACTTCTGGAATGGTTCGAGAGTTTAGAGAACACCTTCAGACATGTTCAATGTCCAAGCGAGCGAAAGGTAGAATTCGCATCTAGCGTCTTTGAGAAACGAGCTTTGACATGGTGGAATGGTGTGATGAGAGATAGGGGTGCCGATGTGGCACTGGCTCAAACATGGCAAGAGCTTCGAGCTCTGATGATGAAGGAATTCTGTCCTCGTCACGAGATCAGGGCCTTGGAAACGGAGTTCGACGATCTTAAGCAAGTTAGCGGTGAGCATCGAGCCTACACGGATCGTTATGAGGAGTTAAGTTTGTTATGCCCGGATATGGTTACACCTTTGGATAAGGCAATCGAAAAGTACATTGATGGCCTCCCTGACTCAATATAAGACATTGTGACTGGTAGCAACCCTACTACAGTTAGACAGGCCATTGAGCTATCTGCAACCTTGACTGAATCAAAGATCAGGAAAGGTAAACTTTTCCGAAAAGGTGACAAGAAACCGGTCGGGGAATCGAACCCAATCGAGGAATTAAAGACCATGGATGAACAGACTGAATCCCCTAAGATGTCAAAGAAGCGAAAGGCTTCTCAGAACTTCGCCGTGGTCACTCACAATGGTCAAGCCGTCCCCAACCAACCAGCTCAACCCCCTGCTAGAAAACCATACAATGTGTCACACCCCTTTCTGCGGCGGAAGCACGAGGTGTGATCATGAAAGGTTCTCATTGCATACGAAAGGTAAACATACTATATGCTCAAAATAACTTCAAACATTACATTACTAAAACATAAATCAAGTGTTTACAACACGTGATAGCATATTGTCTTAAGAGTTACAACTTTATTTAGCGAAATTAAAACATAGCGACATCCACAAGCATAAGTAAGACCGCGCGCACATCCACCTTTAATTACCTAAAATACATGAGAGTTTTGGAAAAAAAAAACGTCAACATAATGTTGGTGTGAATTCATGCAGTTTTTGTATTGAATGTTTGTATACTTTGTATGAAAAACATGGTATGTATTTGTTTCAAAACGCGTATTCATGAATGAGTCAAGTATCTCTATATGTATCAAGTGTTAATGGGTTGCAAAGCCATTAACATGTGACACGACATAGGAAGTCACCAAACCATAGGCATTTGTCTATAGTCGATTCACGACTGAGACACAAAAACACTACTTGGTTCTAGTTGTCACCAAGAGTGGGGCTGCCCTGAAACCCATTAGATCTAACCTTTTGTTCTGCGGTCTTAGTATGTACACGATTAATGGTGCTTATGGTACCCTATCCGTGACACGATTTCTCGTATCAATTCTTGGCACTAGTTTTCGCCAAGAGTACTTCTCGTTTCAGTACATAACATATCAATTTGTAAATATTGAAGTATTTGTAACATGTATTTCACCCCCGAGTTATAAAACTAAAAACAGTTAGAAGAAAAGGGGGAGCATGAACTCACAACTTTGCGTTCCTGTGCGTCGTAAACTTCACCGGGTTTGCTTAATTAACGTCGCGACCTATATGTGTTTTCTTAACGTTAGTCACTAGACTTGCGTCGCACAAGTACAGTCACTCTCATTTGTATTCGTATTGTTGTGTTAAAAATATTTTATATTTTTAACTAAGCATCTTACTTATATTATTTCCTCACATATTAATTTAAGTATCTCGTGTTTTGCACTTTGCACCCGAATTATGTTTCTTGTATGTTGTATGTGTATTTTTATGTTTATACTCCTCATGAGTATTTAGTGTATTTTTAAGTCTTAATACGCTAGCACGTATAACACATACTATATACACTTAGCACAAAAGTTGGTGATAAAATAATATATATTTTTCTCTAAAAAAAATATACATACTTATATTCATTTTTATTCTTGAAGAAATCCTCATTTCTTATCACCAAAAATTAGGGAAACCTTGTTAATACTCTTAAATACATTTTTAGGGAATAAGTTTCCCAAAAAGTTATATTTTTTTTCTAAGTGTCAAAATTTATAAAAATTTTGACAGAGTTTCCCCTAAAAATGGAGATTTCCCATATTTTCAAAACATGTGTTTATTTTCTTTTAAATCGTCAACAATCATCAACAACAATCATCAACAAAACAAGTTTAACAAGTTTTACACCATTACTTTCCTTTTATCCAACAAGTTCATCATTTTACAAGACTTTAAGTTGGTGATCTTTAGTGTTTATGATTTTTAGCCATTAAATCATCTAACCATCATAAACAAGAACAAGATGATGATTTGAAGCACTTACTACTAGCATAAGGCTAGGAGAGCTCAAGAGGACAAAAGATGTGGATAAAAGCAAATGAAGAAGGTCCTTCAAGATCCGCTTGCACCGAGCTTCGTTAGTGGCCTTCTTACTCCTCAATATCACCTTGGAATGGATAGATGATGTTGGAAAATGCGGGTGGCGGTGGTGCTTGGTTGGGCCGAGAACAAGGGAGGGAAAGAGGGAAGTGAAGATGGAGTGATGGAATGGTGGTATTTATAGACCTTCCATATAGCATATTCCTAGCATATTCCTGGCATATTCTTGGCATATTCCTGGCATATTCCTGATATATTCCTGGCATATTCCTGGCATATTCCTGGCATATTCCTGGCATATTACTGGCATATTCCTGGCATATTCCTGGTATATTCCTGACATATTCCTGGCATATTCCTGGTATATTCCTGGCATATTCCTGGGTTTGCTGCGTTGTCTGCGTTTTGCAGTGTAAGCAGTGTGTCGCGTAGGAACACACGGTACGCGCTTAAACTTGAAAAATAACGTTTTTAAGCGTTTTAATTTATTTTTCAACACGAACCTGATTAAAATAAAATTTTAATCATAACAGAATATTTGTGGGATTAAATATTATCCGGGCGGCCCAACGTTCGTTTCGCAGTTTTGTCGTAATTAGTTCTTTAGTTCAAATAAACATGTTTTCGCCATACCGAATCCTTCGAAACTTATTTCTAAGTTATGTAAGGGATATTTAGGGTATATTTGGCTTACGTCACAGTTGTGGATTGTACGTCGCGTTAAACTGATTACGTTTAAGCACCAGTTTGCGTATAAGCTTCCAGAAAGTGATTTAAAACTTGAAATCGGTATCGAATCAAATTGTTCGGTTGTTCGGTTAGATACCGATTCGTTAAAGTGCTTAATAAGCATTTAAAGTGTCGTTAGTGTTATTTTTAGTGACACAAAGAATTCCCGTCACTTAGGGAAATATTCTGGATGATAAAACGACATCTCTACACAATATTTATGTTGTTAAAAGCTGAATTGTGCTGAATTTAATAAAGTTCTGCACTTAAAGTGTGTTTCGGGTGCCTTTTAGTGCGTATTTTAGCTTTCGTAACGTTTATACATAAACCCTTCTATGTACTCTTGGGTTTTAATGTATTTTTGTTATTGGGCCTACCTAGGCTCCAATTTTATTGTCTGACTGCTTTCTGCAGTTTTGTTGACACATTGTGTCTTACCGGTGAGTTTACTAATATTTCTGACGCAACGCTCTCGTTTTTGCATAAAGCAATATTTTGTAGTATACAACGTGCATGAATTCACTTGCTTAGCATCTAATTAGTCAATGCTGACATTTGAGCACATAATTGTAGTCATTAAATAATAATTAAAGTGTACGGAAGTTACCGGTTTTGTGGCAGTTGTCACAGTCTCCCCCCGTTAAAAGAATTTCGTCCCGAAATTCAGACTGAACCAACTCTCGCAGGAGTCTTTTTGAATAGGTGGGGATACTTTTCTTTGAACTGGTCTTCGCGTTCCCATGTGTATTCGGGTCCATGCTTAGAGTTCCAACGTACTTTGACAAGTTTCACACTGCTCCTCCTGGTCTTGTTGACTTTCCAGTTGGTAACCTCAACGGGTTGTTCGGTAAATCGGAGGGCGTCATCAATATGCACTTCATTCGCGGGGATGATCACGTTCTCTTGAGTTGGACTCTTCTTGAGGTTGGACACATGAAACGTATCATGTACTCCATTAAGGTCTTCCGGTAACTCCAACTTGTACGCCACGGTACCAATTCTCTCCAAGATTCTGAATGGTCCAATGTATCGTGGATTCAGCTTCCCACGTTTTCCGAATCTGGCTACTCCCTTCCAAGGTGAGACCTTTAACAACACTTTGTCTCCCACCTCGAATTCTAAGGGTTTTCGTCTTTGATCAGCGTAGCTCTTCTGTCGATCTCGAGCCGCCTTAATGCGCTCTCGGATCTGCGCAATCTTGTCGTTTGTTTCTTGTACTAGTTCAGGACCAACCATACGTTTGTCACCAGCGTCTGCCCAACATAGGGGCGATCGGCACTTGCGGCCATACAGAGCTTTGAACGGCGCAACCTTTATGCTTGTATGATAACTGTTATTGTAGGAAAACTCAACTAAGGGTAGGTGAGTATCCCAGCTGCCGCCTAGATCCATGACGCATGCGCGAAGCATATCTTCCAATGTTTGTATGGTTCGTTCGCTCTGGCCGTCTGTTTGTGGATGGAATGTCGTGCTTAGATCTAGCTGAGATCCAAAGGCTTCCTGAAATGATTGCCAGATTCTTGAGATAAAGCGTCCATCTCTGTCTGAAATAATTGAAATAGGCACTCCATGACGTGTCACAATTTCTTTTAAATATATCTCTGCCAGTTTTCCAGTGCTATCCTTTTCTCGGATTGGTAGGAAATGCGCAGACTTCGTCAATCGATCAACTATTACCCATATCATATCGTGCCCTCTCGGGGTCCTGGGTAATTCTGTTATGAAATCCATCGAGATTTGCTCCCACTTCCACATGGGGATCTCTGGTTGTTGTAGTAGGCCAGACGGTTTCTGGTATTCAGCCTTAACCTTAGCGCAGGTCAGGCACTTTCCTACATAGACAGCAATGTCGCTTTTGAGTCTTGGCCACCAATAATATTCTTTTAAGTCTTGATACATCTTGTCCGACCCTGGGTGGATCGAGTATCTTGACTTGTGCGCTTCATCCAGGATGACTTCTCGTAGGCCACCATAGAGCAGAACCCAAATACGCTTTTTAAAGTATAAGGCTCCCTCTTCATTTGGCGCCATGTACTTCAATGCACCCCGGAGGTATTCAGCTTTGCGGTTTTCCACCTTAAGGGCTTCTTGTTGTGCGTCACGAATACGTGAAGTGAGGTTCGTTCAGATAGTCATTTCCAATGCTCGAACCCTTAGGGTCTTAACCCTTTCTTTTCGGCTCAACGCGTCCGCTTCAACGTTTGCCTTTCCAGGGTGGTACTTAATCTCCCAGTCGTAGTCATTTAACAGCTCGACCCATCGCCGCTGGCGCATGTTCAGTTCCTTTTGATCAAGTATGTGTTGCAGGCTTTTGTGATCTGTGAAGATTGTACATCGAGTACCATATAGATAGTGTCGCCAGATCTTTAAGGCAAATACCAGTGCGCCCAGTTCCAGGTCATGAGTGGTATAGTTTCTTTCGTGCACCTTCAATTGCCTTGAAGCGTAAGCGATGACCTTTTGGCGTTGCATGAGTACGCAACCCAGTCCTTGTCGCGAGGCGTCGCAGTATACCACGAAGTCTTCCGTGCCTTCGGGTAGTGACAATATTGGTGCATCGCATAGCTTGATCTTGAGTAGCTGAAAAGCTTCTTCTTGCTTAACACCCCAGTCATACTTCTTGTCTTTCTGCGTAAGGGCGGTTAGTGGCTGAGCTATTTTTGAGAAATTCTCGATGAATCGCCTATAGTAGCCCACTAAGCCCAAAAATTGCCGAACTTCAGTCGGGGTTTTGGGAGCTTCCCAATTCTTTATGGCTTCAATCTTGGACGGGTCTACATGAATTCCCTTCTCATTCACCATGTGACCAAGAAATTGTACTTCGCGAATCCAGAATTCGCACTTTGAGAACTTTGCATACAGTTTCTCTGTCTTCAGTAGTTCTAGGATGGTTCTGAGGTGTTGTTCGTGCTCTTCTTTCGTCCGTGAGTAGATCAGGATATCGTCGATAAATACAATCACGAATTTATCGAGATATGGTTTGCATACTCGATTCATCAGATCCATAAAGACCGCTGGTGCGTTCGTCAGTCCGAATGGCATAACAAGAAACTCGTAATGCCCATAGCGTGTTCTGAATGCAGTCTTTGGTACGCTCTCTTCTTGGATCCTTAACTGATGGTATCCAGATCGAAGGTCGATCTTGGAGTAGTAGCTTGATCCTTGCAACTGATCAAATAAGTCATCAATCCTCGGTAGTGGGTACCGATTCTTGATAGTGAGCTTGTTCAGTTCTCTGTAATCGATGCACATTCCCAGAGTTCCATCCTTCTTCTTCACGAACAATACTGGAGCTCCCCAGGGCGAGAAGCTTGGCCTTATGAATCCTTTATCCAACAACTCCTGGAGTTGTGTAGATAACTCTTGCATTTCGGACGGTGCAAGTCGATAGGGGTCCTTGGCTACAGGAGCGGCTCCTGGAACCAAGTCTATACGGAATTCGACTTGTCATTGCGGAGGTAGTCCTGGTAGATCTTCGGGAAAAACATCAGGAAATTCCTTCACCACAGGAATGTCTTCGAGTTTCGGCTCCACAGCCTTTTTATCTACAACGTGTGCCAGGAAAGCGACACATCCTTTCCTTAAGCACTTCTGTGCTTTCATGCAGCTGATGATTCGCAGAGGCGCGTCTCGTCTTTCTCCATGTACGATGAGGGTTTCATCATTCGCCAAAGGGATGTGAATGATTTTCTCATGACAAATGACTTCAGCTTCGTTCTTGGATAACCAGTCCATGCCGACTACTACATTGAAGCTACCTAATTGGATAGGTAAGAGGTCAATGCTAAATTTTCGCTCACCAAGTTCTAGTGTGCAGCCTCTAACAACTTCGCCCGATTCAACAAGTTTACCATTGGCTAGTTCTATGGAATAAGGAATTTCTAATCTACTAGATTCTATTCCAAGCGTACGTTTAAATTCCACGGACATGAAACTATAATCGGCTCAAGTGTCGAATAATATGGATGCAAAGTGATTGTTAACGAGAAACGTACCGGTGACCACGTTAGGGTCCTTGCGTGCGTCCCTTGCTCCAATTACAAATGCTCGGGCCTGAGCATTGTTTCCTTCTGGGCAATCCTTCATGAAATGATCTTTGCTTCCACATCTGAAGCATCCTTGGTTTCGCCCATTTTCGTTGCCAACACCATTTCCATTTCCACCATTGTTTCTATTATCAGCCCCATTACGATTTCCATTCCCGTTCCTCTTACTCCAACAGTCTTCAATGCGGTGACCCAACTTTCCACACTTGTCACACTTTGAGATGCGACAAACTCCCTCGTGATGGCGTTTGCACCGTGGCATTTGGGCAAGGTGCCCAGGTATCCCTTAGCTGGAGCGTCGTTCATGGCTGCAAGCGATTTCGCCTCCTGAGGCGGGTTAGGGCCACACTTCTTGTTGGAACCCTTGTTGTTACGAGTTGCTTGATTCAAGTTTGCATGTTTCCTTTTCTTGCCACCGGACGACTCAGCATGCATCTCGGTGTTTTCTTTCGGGTTCAGTGATAGCTTCTCCATGCGAACACATTCTTCAGTAAGGCTGACAGCCAGAGTTACAGCCTCAGTGATTGTCTGGGGTTTGGCTGAAGTCACCATGCCGCGAAATTCTGGGGCCAATCCCCAAATGTAGCGTTCAACGCGCTTGAATTCCGGAGTTACCATGTAGGGAATCACCCTAGACAAATCATGGAACCTTCGAGTATAACCTATGATGTCAGCACCTACCATAGTCAAGTGCCAGAACTCCGTCTCCAACCTTTGGAGTTCGGCACGAGAGCAATACTTCTCTCGCATTTTCTCTTTCAGTTTATCCCAAGTCATGCCATACGCGGCATCATCGCCTAGGGTTTGGACTTGTAGGTTCCACCAAGTCAAAGCTTCATCGACAAATAACCCAGTAGCAAAGGTGACTTGTTGATCCACGGTACACTTGCTAATGCGGATAGTGGCCTCAGTCTTCTCCATCCAACGCACAAATGCTACCGCTCCTCTAGTGCCATCGTAGTTCATTGGTTTGCAGTCGAGGAATTGCTTGAAGGTGCAGCCTGTAATTAACCCAACCAATTCACATATGAGCAATTGGAGAAATAATGAAGCAAGGACCGTTCATAAATTTCTCCATGCCTAGCAAATTGTCTTAAGGTTACCTTGGGCTGCGTTTCCTCCAGACGAATCTCCATGTCCGTTACGCCTAGCATTGCTTGGCCCTCCACTGTCTTGGGTACGGTTCGCCTCGTACTGGGCGATAGCAGTAGAGATCCTCTCTTCCAGTAGAGCGTTCAGCTCCTCAGCAGTCCTTGGCAGTGAGGGAGGAGGAGGTTGGTCATCACCTCGAGCATTCACAGCTCTCCTGGGTGCCATGTTCTAACAGAACATAACACAACAGGGTTAAACATTTGTTTGACATCGTCACCCTAGACATTAGTAGCATATATATTCACAGGTATATATACCACATAAGTGACATCAAACAATTGTTACTCCAGTAGAGTACTTAGTAGGCTTGCACTGAGGGAATCTACACGTGACAAGACTTGCTGTGGTTTCTGTGCACTGAATTCCATAATTATGTATGCATCCATAATTACGTAACTCCTTGCACAGTCCGCACAGTTCGTTTCATCCTCGTATTTCTTCCTTCAGTTAAGTCATTGTTTTTAGGCAAAGTCATGTATACTAGGGGTATTCTACATCTAGTACATGTATATGCTAATTATCACACATATTTGCAAGTAATCCTTAATCATAGACAAGTGCTACCCCAGTGAACCCTAGGTCACGTAGCGTCTTTTCTAGACTCATGCAAATAGTTTTAGGCAGTGGATGTCACGGGACGTTTTATGCAATGAAAACTTTTTGAAAAATTGTTTTCGTGATAGGATCCTAGAGATTGTAGACCAGACTCGAGAAGGAATCCTGGTTCACTACAATCGTGGCTCTGATACCAATTTGTCACACCCCTTTCTGCGGCGGAAGCACGAGGTGTGATCATGAAAGGTTCTCATTGCATATGAAAGGTAAACATACTATATGCTCAAAATAACTTCAAACATTACATTACTAAAACATAAATCAAGTGTTTACAACACGTGATAGCATATTGTCTTAAGAGTTACGACTTTATTTAGCGAAATTAAAACATAGCGACATCCACGAGCATAAGTAAGACCACGCGCACATCCAGCTTTAATTACCTGAAATACATGAGAGTTTTGGAAAAAAAAACGTCAACATAATGTTGGTGTGAATTCATGCAGTTTTTGTATTGAATGTTTGTATACTTTGTATGAAAAACATGGTATGTATTTTGTTTCAAAACGCGTATTCATGAATGAGTCAAGTATCTCTATATGTATCAAGTGTTAATGGGTTGCAAAGCCATTAACATGTGACACGACATAGGAAGTCACCAAACCATAGGCATTTTTCTATAGTCGATTCACGACTGAGACACAAAAACACTACTTGGTTCTAGTTGTCACCAAGAGTGGGGCTGCCCTGAAACCCATTAGATCTAACCTTTTGTTCTGCGGTCTTAGTATGTACACGATTAATGGTGCTTATGGTACCCTATCCGTGACACGATTTCTCGTATCAATTCTTGGCACTAGTTTTCGCCAAGAGTACTTCTCGTTTCAGTACACAACATATCAATTTGTAAATATTGAAGTATTTGTAACATGTATTTCACCCCCAAGTTATAAAACTAAAAACAGTTAAAAGAAAAGGGGGAGCATGGACTCACAACTTTGCGTTCCTATGCGTCGTAAACTTCACCGGGTTTGCTTAATTAACGTCGCGACCTATATGTGTTTTCTTAACGTTAGTCACTAGACTTGCGTCGCACAAGTACAGTCACTCTCATTTGTATTCGTATTGTTGTGTTAAAAATATTTTATATTTTTAACTAAGCATCTTACTTATATTATTTCCTCACATATTAATTTAAGTATCTCGTGTTTTGCACTTTGCACCCGAATTATGTTTCTTGTATGTTGTATGTGTATTTTTATGTTTATACTCCTCATGAGTATTTAGTGTATTTTTAAGTCTTAATACGCTAGCACGTATAACACATACTATATACACTTAGCACAAAAGTTGGTGATAAATAATATATATTTTTCTCTAAAAAAATATACATACTTATATTCATTTTTATTCTTGAAGAAATCCTCATTTCTTATCACCAAAAATTAGGGAAACCTTGGTAATACTCTTAAATACATTTTTAGGGAATAAGTTTCCCAAAAACTTATATTTTTTTTCTAAGTGTCAAAATTTATAAAAATTTTGACAGAGTTTCCCCTAAAAATGGAGGTTTCCTATGTTTTCAAAACATGTGTTTATTTTCTTTTAAATCGTCAACAATCATCAACAACAATCATCAACAAAACAAGTTTAACAAGTTTTACACCATTACTTTCCTTTTATCCAACAAGTTCATCATTTTACAAGACTTTAAGTTGGTGATCTTTAGTGTTTATGATTTTTAGCCATTAAATCATCTATTAACCATCATAAATAAGAACAAGATGATGATTTGAAGCACTTACTACTAGCGCAAGGCTAGGGGAGTTCAAGAGGACAAAAGAGGTGGATAAAAGCAAATGAAGAAGGTCCTTCAAGATCCGCTTGCACCGAGCTTCGTTAGTGGCCTTCTTACTCCTCAATATCACCTTGGAATGGATGGATGATGTTGGAAAATGAGGGTGGCGGTGGTGCTTGGATGGGCCGAGAACAAGGGAGGGAGAGAGGGAAGTGAAGATGGAGTGATGGAATGGTGGTATTTATAGACCTTCCATATAACATATTCCTAGCATATTCCTGGCATATTCCTGGCATATTCCTGGCATATTCCTGGCATATTCCTGGCATATTCCTGATATATTCCTGGCATATTCCTGGCATATTCCTGGCATATTCCTGGCATATTCCTGGCATATTCCTGGCATATTCCTGGTATATTCCTGACATATTCCTGACATATTCCTGGTATATTCCTGGCATATTCCTGGGTTTGCTGCGTTGTCTGCGTTTTGCAGTGTAAGCAGTGTGTCGCGTAGGAACACACGGTACGCGCTTAAACTTGAAAAATAACGTTTTTAAGCATTTTAATTTATTTTTCAACACGAACCTGATTAAAATAAAATTTTAATCATAACAGAATATTTGTGGGATTAAATATTATCCGGGCGGCGCAACGTTCGTTTCGCAGTTTTGTCGTAATTAGTTCTTTAGTTCAAATAAACATGTTTTCGCCATACCGAATCCTTCGAAACTTATTTCTAAGTTATGTAAGGGATATTTAGGGTATATTTGGCTTACGTCACAGTTGTGGAGTGTACGTCGCGTTAAACTGATTACGTTTAAGCACCAGTTTGCGTATAAGCTTCCAGAAAGTGATTTAAAGCTTGAAATCGGTATCGAATCAAATTGTTCGGTTGTTCGGTTAGATACCGATTCGTTAAAGTGCTTAATAAGCATTTAAAGTGTCGTTAGTGTTATTTTTAGTGACACAAAGAATTCCCGTCACTTAGGGAAATATTCTGGATGATAAAACGACATCTCTGTACAATATTTATGTTGTTAAAAGCTGAATTGTGCTGAATTTAATAAAGTTCTGCACTTAAAGTGTGTTTCGGGTGCCTTTTAGTGCGTATTTTAGCTTTCGTAACGTTTATACATAAACCCTTCTATGTACTCTTGGGTTTTAATGTATTTTTGTTATTCGACCTACACCTAGGCTCCAAATTTTATTGTCTGACTGCTTTCTGCAGTTTTGTTGACACATTGTGTCTTACCGGTGAGTTTACTAATATTTCTGACGCAACGCTCTCGTTTTTGCATAAAGCAATATTTTGTAGTATACAACGTGCATGAATTCACTTGCTTAGCATCTAATTAGTCAATGCTGACATTTGAGCACATAATTGTAGTCATTAAATAATAATTAAAGTGTACGGAAGTTACCGGTTTTGTGCCAGTTGTCACACAATGGAACTGCACCCTTGTGCAACCAATGTAGCCTCCATCATCACGCCAATGTACAGTGCCGCAAATGCCAAACTTGTGGGCTTATAGGCCATACAGCAAGAGTCTGTCCAGCTGCAGCTGCGCCAAACCAAGCTGGCAACAATCCTGTTCAAGGTCGTTTTCTACCAGGCTCGTGTTTCAACTGTGGCGAGATGGGTCATTTCCGAAGAAATTGCCCAAAGCTTGCTAATGCAAATCCAGCACAGGGATGAGCATCCGACTGACTAGAAGACAACATCGTTTAGAAATAATCACGTCTTATGTATTAATTTCTTTTGTTGTCAAGATCCAAGAAACAGTTGTTATCGTTGTTTATAAATAAATCTTTTATTTACGTTGCAATGTATTTCTGTGGTTGCATGTATAAATGACATATCCCTTACAATACCGACAATCAAAGAACCGTATTCCTTGAAGAACAAACTACCCCCAAAATTCTCCCATTCTATGAGCTCTTGCGTCTTCCACGAAATTCCTAAGTACCCGTTTATTCTAAGGAAAACGAAATACACGGTGCAAGTTACAACACGTGACGAATACCCAAAGTACCACTATAAATCCTTAATAGGGTACCTAAGGATTTTCCGTAAGTCCTTAATTGTTGTATGCCTTAATTCGAATGTGGTGATTCCTTGTAATCAAAAAATGAATTTTGGGAGATCTTCCTATCTTCTCAGATAGATCCCAGTGGACATTGTAGCCCATCGACTGGTTTCCATATCCGTATTCAATCAATAACTAGTTAATAACAAATTATAATCAAGTTAAACAATTATGTGACTTTGTGCTTATGTGTTCCCTTATGTGTTGTTGTGTGATCCAAATTATGTTATCCAAATCTTCGTAGAATCTTACATATCCTTGTACAAGAGATTCATAGTAGGATACCCAAAGGTATTACTTAAAATCCTCAATGGACTTCTATGTTATAGTTAAGTCCCTCGGATTATAAAGTACTACTTCATAATTAGACCCCTTGAGTGGTCTAGTTAAACAGATTGATCGAAAAATCTGGCTAGGGATATCATGTGATGATATAGCTGAAAGGACTCCTTGGTGGCCTAACTAAGAAGATCCCCTGTAGATCTAATTAAAGGGAACCGATGGAAGTCTAGTCACCCTCATCACAAGTTTGATATCCTTCCCCAAAACATTACAAAACAAACTGTGCGGACTGTGCAAGGGATTACGTAATTATGGATGCATACATAATTATGGAATTTAGTGCACAGAAATCACAGCAAGTTCTGTCATGTGTCTAGAGTTAACCCCATTCATTTCCAACTCTGATGAAGCAACCGTTGAAAATGACTCTGTTAGTTCATTTTCGTTTCTGAAGATTTATCCGTTGAGGAAATGAATATCCGTTGTGTAATCCTTCATTTCCAACTCTGAGGAAGCGACCGTTGAAAATGAGTCCGTTAGCTCATTTTCGTTTCTGACGATTTATCCATTGGGGAAATGAATATCCGTTGTGTAATCCTTCATTTCCAACTCTGAGGAACCGTTAGTTCATTTTCGTTTCTGAAGATTTACCCGTTGAGGAAATGAATATCTGTTGTGTAATCCTTCATTTCCAACTCTGATGAAGCAACCGTTGAAAATGACTCCGTTAGCTCATTTTCGTTTCTGACGATTTATCCGTTGGGGAAATGAATATCCGTTGTGTAATCCTTCATTTCCAACTCTGATGAAGCAACCGTTGAAAATGACTCCGTTAGTTCATTTTCGTTCCTGACGATTTATCCGTTGGGGAAATGAATATCCGTTGTGTAATCTTTCATTTCCAACTCTGATGAAGCAACCGTTGAAAATAACTCCGTTAGTTCATTTTTGTTTCTGAGGATTTGTCCGTGGAGGAAATGAACATTCGTTTGCTTATTCCGTCATTCCCATTTCTGAAGAATACTCGTTGAGGAAAATGACTCCGTCTGTTCATTTTCGTTTCTGAAGAATGACCGTTAAGGAAATGACAGGATATTACTTTGCATATCGCTGATGGTTATTTGGCAGAGTCACAAATAGACTCCTACGAATAAATTTCGGAACGAAATTTCATAAAGTAGGGGAGACTGTGACACCTGTGTCACCGCGACCATCAAACAAAAACCAAGCCGATGAGATATTGTATTTCATACTTGGGATCTTGTATAAATATGTGTATCTTTTGCACATATCAATTCTTGTTCAATTTCAAACTTTATGTCGCTTTCTGGAGAATTATACGCAAACTGGTGCGTAAACGTACTCAGTTTAAATGCAACAAATACTCCGGAATATCAACATATACTTAACATACCTTAAATAACCTTCACATAACTTAGAAATAAGTTTTGAAGGCTTTGGTATGGCAAAAACAAGTTAATTCGCTTACAGGGACTAAACTTGACAAACTGCGAAAGTATGCCAATTTGAACTGTAACGAACTTTCCAGAACATGTCCATAAGTCAAACATACCCTAAATATCCTTTACATAGCTTAGAAATAGGCTTTGAGGGGTTTGGTATGCTAAAATAAACTTTTGGATCATTTAGGGGCTAAAAGCGTCAAAAAGTGCACAAGTTTGCACTTTCGCGCATAACTTACGTTCTGAATACATCCGGACATCCAAAAATTTATGTAAGCACTAAAATAATTTATTTTAGTGTTTGGCATGACAAAAATCCATTCGTCACGTCATTTGGATCGTTTTTCGCGCTTATGCGCATTTCGTCGTAATTAACCGAACATCGCATTCGTACGGCCAAACAAACCAACACCCGACATATTTTCGAGCATGTTTCATATCCACAATGTTTAGGCATCATTTTAGGGCCTTAAAGTTGGCTTTACGGGCCTTAGAAGTGTCGGAAATGGCTTAAACATGCAACAGGGACCACTGCCATTTCTGAAAAATTGTGCAGATCAGGCATGCCCAGGCGGCCCGCCTGAGTTTGGTGCATATCCTGACGCGGGCCGCGTGGCTCCTACAGATGCAGAAACATGTTTTCTTGGCTGAACTTGGCCTTTCAAACACTCCAAAGGGCAATGCCCTTTCACAATCTGTAGAGTTAGGGTCAATTTGAGCCACCACAACTTTACGACAAGTGTACGCATAAGATCGTGGCACGATATTCAAGAAACGATCTTAACGGCTTTACTTTTCCTATAAATACCCCCCCCCCCTTTGGTTAAAATCTCACAAAATCTGATCTAAAGCTCTAAGTTGAGGCCTTTGCTTCATACCTGAGCTCCTGGATCGAGATTAGCTTTCGGGGACCCTTCGTAAGTGTTCTTTCGTTCTTTATTCGCTTTTCGAGTCCGAAAGTCAACGTTTTGTTTGACTTTCTGCGTTGACCAGCCTATGGTCAACACGAAGTTCATTGGAACTTCATAACGTGAGCGTGATCACGATGGTTATAGTCCATGGCGACTATACCTACTGATTACCACGTTATCTAGGCTCAGTGACGAGTCGTAGTTTCAGCCAAAATGCGCATTCTTGCGTATTTTGTAACCAAACTACTCGTGAGCATCAAAACCGTTTGTTTTGATGCCAAACCTGTTTTCTAAACTTAGTTAAGCATGTTCTAACATGCTTAGCTCGTCACTTTTAGTATAGTGCTTATATAGGGTCGTAAGGTAAGCGATCTAAACCATCGCTTATACTTTCGAACCCGACCCATTTGGTCGATCATTAGGATCCGACCAAACACATTAGGTGACCATAGCTGTAACCTTCCGAGGTTATACCTTGTGGTCACGATGTTAGGCGTTCCAAATGCGTTCTACGCGAACGACGCATTAAGGTAGCATAAGCTACCTAAACGGGTCGTAATGGGTCGCAAGAACTTAGGTTAGGTTTCATTTTAGTATGTAGGCTTTGTTAGACCATATTACACGAGTCTCCATACTCGTTTGGTTTACGAACCCACATACTATCCGATCCTTCCGATTTTGGTCCGGTATATTAACATAGCTACCTATTAGGTGCCGTTTGATATTCCGTGATCTCTAGCATTATTTGGTTACTACACAAGAACTACAAAGCAATCTCAGGTGAGTACATTGAACCCCTCTTTTACTATTTTCCAAACTGTTTTGGGGTGAAACGCATGTGCCTACTTGTTACTTTCATGCTTTCCAGTTTTCACATCATATACTTGCTATGTTCGATAGTACATATATAGTACATGATTTCATTGTGTCTATTCTATGTATGTCCATTGTGTGCATACTTAGTACATCTCTTTACAATACATTTCATGCTATGTATGCCCATTGTGTGCGTACTTAGTACATTGCCTTACATTACATGCTATGTATGCCCATTGTGTGCGTACTTAGCACATTGCTTTACATTACATGCTATGTATGCCCATTGTGTGCGTACTTATTACATTGCTTTACATTACATGCTATGTATGCCCATTGTGTGCGTACTTAGTACATTGCCTTACATTACGTGCTATGTATGCCCATTGTGTGCGTACTTAGTACATTGCTTTACATTACATGCTATGTATGCCCATTGTGTGCGTACTTAGTACATTGCTTTACATTACATGCTATGTATGCCCATTGTGTGCGTACTTAGTACATTGTTTTACATTGCATTTCTGTTGCATATGCTCATCCAGCATATGAACACATTATACTACATTTTGAACCGTTGTAACCATTTGACTATGTGAACCGTCTTAACCCTTCGATTATATGAACCGTTTGTAACCATTGAACCGTGTAAACCAGTTGTATCCGTTGACATGATTTACATTTGACAATAGACATTTGACTATACATAAACATTTCCACAATTGTTAAACATTTCATTTTGATGGTTTGGTTTGAGTAAGTGATTAAGTAACGAGGCGTGTGTAATATGATACAAGTATGGTGGATACGCCGCTGGTACTTCCTATATATAAGTGTTTGTATGGTATTACATATCGTAGCGTTATTTGAATCATTTCAATTTGAGACATATGACATTTTATACAAATAACACACTTTTCACGAGACATTGTTTTACAAACGACTTATCTTATACAAACTCATTTTTACATGGTTATCCGTTTAACCATACAGTGTTCTCTTATTTATACATATCATCTGATCTTATCGTTTTTCAAATGATTTACAAGACAAAGCAAATTACAAGGTTCATGACTAAACATTTTCTCAAACATAAGTCATGAATTCCGTTCTCACAAAACCAATGTATCTCACAGGCATTTTTATGCTGACGTACCTATTTTCACTTGTGTTTTCAGGAGATGATGCATAGGACTTATCAAGACATACTTAGGCGGACCTGTGCCTTAGTGACTTAAAACGAGACAAGAACTAGTTAAATTATGTTATGTACTCTTTGGTTCTTGTATAAAACAATGTAAACTTTCATGTTTGATTAATAAAACGAAACTTCAATTGCCATGGATTTGAAACAATTGATTCTGTTACAACACTCCCCGACGTTTCCGCCACGTTTTGTATGTTCTACGTGGTCGGGGTGTGACAGTATCGAACAAAATGAATGCAATGAGTTGGTTAACAGGAAATGTATCAGTGACCCTTAATGACATCACATGACCCTGTTAATTCCCCGTTAGCTAACTTGATGTAGTAAGACATGTCTAACCTACGTGACTCTATTTCGTGTATATGCTTAGTAGCTAAAGACACTAAGTTAAGTCGACATTGGTATCGAAAGAATTGATACATATTGGTTGTAGAGTAGAACGCACCCATGCCAACAATGGGATTTTGGGGAGTATTCATAGTTCTATCCATACCCTTACTTATTCACTTGCTTGATTCGTCATTAAACATCCATGCTTGTAGTGATCTCTTTGTCACCGTTAAAATCTCATGGTTCTTTCTTGAGTATATCTAACTCCTTAGTTTCCGTTTTGTGGTCAGTCTCACCACACTGTTACTTTTGGCACTTTTGCAAGTGCCCTCATGGTGAGAGTTTCAATTATCTCACTCAGAATTTTTGGCAAGTTATTAGCATACTCCTTGATGTCAGATTCATATCTCAGGCTAAACCCCAAATGTAGTGCTCAGTGCGTTTGGATTCGGGTGTTATACAGTATGCAACAATCTTTTAGAGATCGTAGAGGCGTCGAGGGTAACCAGCCACGTTCGCTCTAATCATAATCGAGTTCTAGAGTTCGGTTCCCAACCTTGGAATTTACCACTAGTGAGCAATACTATTCTCGCGTAAGATCCTTGAGTTCTTCCCACAATAACCTCTTTGTTGTATTACTCCCTATAGTTTACACTTGGAGATTCCACCAAGTTATCGTCTCCCTCAACAGATGATTATTCGTTTACCAAATCATTTATTTAGGAGTACATT
Organism: Helianthus annuus; assembly: GCF_002127325.2. Taxonomy (NCBI): domain Eukaryota; kingdom Viridiplantae; phylum Streptophyta; class Magnoliopsida; order Asterales; family Asteraceae; genus Helianthus; species Helianthus annuus. The sequence goes on from NC_035441.2 coordinate 76,435,273, forward strand.
TACTAGCATAGTTAACTGACTTCATTGTCTTTATTTAGCGAACATAACTTACCGCACCTCTCGTATCGATGAGGTCCGCGGCTCATAATACAGAAAAGCCTTAGAATTAAAATCTGTTGTGATTGTATCTCCAAGTGTGGCATTGCCACTCGTTCTCATCCCATCGGGATTTGAACCACTTGAACTACCGGTACCATCAGTACCATCACTAGTGTCGACTCAACAACCTCATGTTGTGCAATTCCCACAACCTCACGTTGTTCCATAAAGACTCTAGTCCTACTTTAATAGTAGGGTGCTGATTAACTGCCCCTTTTTGGGCGTAGATTTTCTTTTTGACACCATGTTATTTCGGATACGTAGTATCAAAGGGTCTAGACTTGTATTCGGATAGATATAGCCTACCATGTGTCTAAGAATTTAGAATGCAATTGATCATGGAAACCTCAAGGTCGCATTGTTCATACATGTTTTGAAACAATGATGTCCTGAATAATCGTAATACGGAATGCGTAGTACCCCTCGCATGTATTGGCCATATACCTAAGTGGGAAAAGATGTAATTCAGTGAGGAGGAGAAACCAAAAGGTCATCTCCATCCTTACAGTATGTATTTCCTACCTTGTGGACCTCGACCGTCCCACGTAGGAAACTCCTTCATCGCACTAAGCCGGGTGATGAATACATTGATATCCCTTGAGCTCCATGAGCTCCAACAAAATTGTTATGATTTCCATAGATGTCGGATAAAATGCAAGGAAGGGGTTGTAGCATGGCTCGTGCCATATCATCCCTTAGAATAAGACAAATGTCAAACGATGGAGTTTAATGTAATTATTTCCGATAACTAAGATAAGGTAAGGTGTCATAGACACCAAAGAACCAGTCCATGTACAAGAATTCCGAGAATGTTGAGGAAAATCCTCCATGAGGGGCCAACAAGTTTTGTTTGCTTTCGACGACTAGTCTCAAATGACTTGTGTTATAGATCGAATGTTAGGTTTGAATAATACGTGTGGTCTTCCTGTACCATAGAGTGTTATAGTAACCATTCCGGTTAGCGTTATACAAAGTAGAAACTTGAATAACTTAAGAATTTCGAATGGATAGTGATCGTTAGCTTGACCCGCAGAGCCCACCAGGATTCCCATATACTACAAGTTGTTATTACGTGGGCCTCCGTAATAATAAATTGTCTTGCATGGTCACCCTAGCATTCTCTCATTCAAAGCAGACGATCAGTCAAAGAGAGGACACTGTTGTCTAGATACCTTCAACATAGGAGGGGCCTTCGTCATGGTCCATGTGCTAACGCCCGTTGTCATTATTCGTGAAAGGGCACAACGTTAGCCGAAATAGAAATAAAAGAATTCGTAATAATAACAACTGGAGGGGCGTCTTCAGGATGAGTACTTCATCTTCCTTGTCTGGACATGAATGTAATCGAGCATGACTAATATGAATCTCAGGGACCTCGTCCCACTAATAGAGTTGTTTTCCAAGGCCGCCACCTCCACCTCGTCATCACTACTGAAGCTAGACATATACCATCCAAGGGGAAGCAACCATCTCCCAAGGGATCAATGCTTTAGGGTCTCGCTTAGGGACCACGTCCGCCATAAGCTTCGTAATAGACGCGAGGTCGTGATTCTCATCGCGTGAGTCAAGTGTAATAATAGATTTCGTAGTCAAAGGTATTTTCGTTCATGGCAAAATATTCCGTACAACACATATATAAATACATTATATATATAATCACTAAATCTCATGCTGTTTTTGTTTTCATGTTTCACATGTAATTTCTAATGTTTCATGTCTAATCCTTATAGACTAACCATGCATTGATCCTTATCCGTTACTTTTGATTGAGCCCGCGTGATAGATCCTCATGTTATCGTGACACAATGAAAACCTTTTGTCATACTTTTGAAATCACTTTTGTAATGTTATTGACTTTGTTTTCATGTGTGAGCCCTTCGGTGATTGTAGACCAAACTTTGTAAAAGTTTTTCCCCGGTTCACTACAATCGGAGCTCTGATACCAATCTGTCACACCCTGCTAGTAGCAGAAGCGTATTGTGTGTGACGTAAGAAAGGTAATCATTGCATCCAAATGTATTAACAACATGAACCAACAACGATGCCATAGATATATAACTTCCAACGAATATTTACATATTTTCCCATAAGTAGTTTCAAGTACCATACATGTTCACAACCTTAGACATAACATAGTTATCAGTTTGTTTTACACATCACAAAAGATAGTTTTAACATAAAACTTAGTAAGGCTTTGTTTCCTATATACCCATACGAAGTTGGGATATAGAATACAAACCCTTCAAAAGTGGCAATTGTTGTTATTTGTTTTCCCGAATCCCATAGTGAATCACCGGCTCAAGACATGTTTCCTGAAATACATGTAGTTTAAAAGTCAACAAAAAGTTGAGCGAGTTCATGCAGTATTTGATATCATATGAAATCTCGTAAATGTTATCTTGTAATCATGGTATGTTATGATTCATTCATGGAGTCTGTTAAGGATCTATCAGTGGGTAGCGAGCCCCCTGGCATAATGTACCATAAGTAAATAACCAAACCGAGAACACTTTGTCATCATTTGGGATCACAAAAGCACTCCAGGGTATACCAACCAGGAGTGGGGTGTGCCTCAAGCCCAATAGATCTACACCTTTTGCACCTTGGTCACTAAGTGACTAATGGTTACTAATGTTATCTCCCTACTTATGCACATTGATCATGTTATCTACTACTCCGTAACTAACATACCAGTAGTTTTAGCATGTATTTCCCCTCGACGTTTTTGAAAACAAAACATTGAAAACAGTGAAAGGAGGGACATGAACTCGCAAATTTGCGTTCCGTGTAATACGATATCGAAGTGAGCGTCCGTACGTGTCAATAACCTACATGTGTACTAATCTCGTTAGACACTAGGTCTTTCGGACCTCGTACAAGTTGTTCATCTTGAATTCTTTATTATGTTCTCGTTTGTCATTTTTGGAACAACTTTGTATTTTAGAGCGTTGATAGTTTACTTGTCACACCCCCAAAATCCACCTGCGGAGTATCACCGCTTGGGAGCGTGACTGACCAGGATCAAGCCACCAATCATATAGAACAATATATATAGTAAAAGTAATTGCTATTAAACCAAACCCAATCCATATGAAAGGTGTTCCAAAAACATAAGTAAGTTATCATTGTTTAGCGGAAGCGTATAACTAAAACCCATCGTAATAAAGTATCAAGTATCATAAGTATTTAACAAGATAATCACGATCCAAGCCCACAACGACCTGCTCCTCCCTGTGCAAGCTCCATGTACCTAACGACCTGCAAGGCATGTAACAGAGGATCAACAACTAGTTGAGCGAGTTCACAGAAAGTAAACGCGTAATAGTAAGTTCGTATGTAACATGTGGCTCTACTGGGCCGATAGTGCGTTCTATTGGTGGGGGCTTCCCATGTTGTATAACCACTAGACTATTCGTAACCATAAGTATCCTTCACAACCGAGGATAGTAGTAAGTATAAATACATGTAGGTTTTACGTGAGTATCCTTCACAACCGAGGATAGTAGTAAGTATAAGTACACGTAGGTTTTACGTGAGTATCCTTCACAACCGAGGATAGTAGTAAGTATAAGTACACGTAGGTTTTACGTGAGTATCCTTCACAACCGAGGATAGTAGTAAGTGTAAGTACACGTAGGTTTTACGTGAGTATCCTTCACAACCGAGGATAGTAGTAAGTATAAGTCTACGTAGATTGTAAGTATGTGTCCTGCACAACCGAGGACAGTGAATAGCATAAGTATGTGTCCTGCACAACCGAGGACAGTGGTATGGTAGTCTAGTATTAGTGTCAGTACGAATCTATTCAACCTTAACCCTTCAATCCCATTCCCTCAACTCGGGAATCCCATGCCTTGGTAAAAGTGTGAACTCACCTTGGTTTGCTCGGTATGCTATGCTCTAGGGTTTATCAAATGTCTAAGTCCGTTACACAAGACCTAGGATATGTCGCACATGATACGATGTAAGTGTTTGCATCCAATTAGGGTTTGCAAGTCATTGGTATTCACGCAACTGTGTTCTGTGTGCTTATTGTGTACGGGATGATATCACATAGAATGCTCATACATGCAGGATCATACAGTTGCATTCAATATCATGCAATCATATACATAGAATCATGCATCACGTAAGCAGTCAATCATATTCACATAATTCATGCGTAGCGTCTCTGATTTCACGGTTTAAATCTTACGTGGATATTAATCTAGTTGCCACTGTTAACATACTTTATACATTTAGCAGTGTTAATAACTTCACCTGTTTAACGAAGTCAGGGACTTAACAAAGTGTCATACACAGCTTAACAGAATTAACATTATATAACATGCAGCTCATTGTTTTCAAGTGATCATTACACAACATCAGACAGGGCCTTGCCCTTCAAAACTCAGACAAGTGTGTGTGGGGGGGGGTTTAAACTCGGACAACCCATCCCACTTTGCAAAACTCGGACCCAAGGCTCCCCCCTTACAAGATCGGACAGTGTTATCCCCCACCCTAATGAAACTCGGACATGTATCATAAAAAAGAAAGTCGGACATTGCTTCTACTTAATGAAACTCGGACATGGGGAGGTTTCCCCTTCACAAAGTCGGACTAAGGGTTCCCATTCACAAACTCGGACCCTTTACTTCTTTAAAGATCGGACATTTATCAATCATTCATATATGATAAAACTCGGACCTAAGAAATCAATGCATGAAACTCGGACATCATCATTTTAACAACAAAGCTCGGACTGTTTTGATATAATAAAGAGTTCGGACCACATTTAGTCTTAAAGGTCGGACCATGAGTTTTCATTTATAACCTCGGACCTTATTAACCTTGTTACAAAAGATCGGACAGAATCAATCCTTAAAGGTCGGACCTATTGTTTATCCTACAAAAGTCGGACACCTTGTTATTTCCTCTAAAGTTCGGGCAATGTATGATAACATAAAACTCAGACAATCACTTTCATTAAAACTCTGACTAACATCAACATACATACGAATGTTCCTGTTCCATGAGATTGCATCAGTTACGCTTTTATTTCTCCTTTGATCGTGAAACCCTAATTACGTATATGCAGAATTCATAAACATTCAATCGATGATTACAAGCAATCATTATGTGAACAATCTTATCGGCTTACAACTAATCATTCAACATAACACAATAATCAGAAATCAATTCAGTAAATTCAGATTCATCATATGTAGAACTAGGGTTTACAAGCATCAATCAATCAACAATTAATCAAGAATTGATACAATCAAATAATCAACGAACAATCATTAACAATTACCTTGTGTTGATTCTAGAGAAAGAGAGGAATCAAACTTGTGATGTCTTGCCAATGATTTGGTGATGATTGCTAGGAGATTAGAGATTGTAGTACGTGCTTTGGTTTTGTGAAAATGATTAGTGAACAAAGGATTAGGGTTAAGTATAGCTTAAGTTTCACTAATAGCTCTCTACACCCTTAATTAATATATTTTACAATAGTACACCATCTCAAATAGTTTCACAGTTTCACCACCAAGTTTATGCATTTGACAAGTCTATCACAATTAACACATAACCATGCATAAACACACGATACACTTCATTGAATTAAAACGTATACAATTCCATAGCAATCAATTGTGCAAATAAACAACTAAACAATACATGAACGTGCAATAAATGCGAAATAGAAATCTTGGAAATTCGAGTTGTTACATTATCCCCAACTTAAAAGAAATTTCGTCCCGAAATTTGGTACGCACTCACTGAGGAAGCTAGGTAAGCTGTATTGTTCACTGGTTTTCCTGGGGTGTCACATCATCCCCCCGTTGATTTGGAATTTCGTCCTGAAATTCAGTAATAGTAGCTTCAGCCTCAGTAGTGGTTGCATTGGTTCCGAATAACTGGGGGTACTTTTCTGTCATCTGGTCTTCGCGTTCCCAGGTGTACTCTGGGCCACGACGGGAGTTCCAACGAACTCGAACAAGAGGGATTCACTTGTGTTTGAGGACCTTAACATCCCGGTCCGTGATTTCAACTGGCTCCTCGACGAACTGCAACCGCTCGTCGATAGTGAGTTCCATGAAAGGAATTATGAGAGTCTCATCTGACAGGCACTTCTTCAGATTCGACATGTGGAATACGTTGTGAACTGCACCGAGTTCAGCTGGTAGGTTTAGTCTGTAGGCTACCTTGCCTATACTTTCAGTGATCTCGAACGGTCCAACATACCGTGGATTGAGCTTGCCTCGTTTACCAAAAAGAACCACACCCTTCCAGGGTGAGACTTTAAGTAAGACCCGGTCCCCGACCTGAAATTCCAATGGCTTCCTACGCTTATCTGCGTAGCTTTTCTGGCGATCACGAGCTGCCGCCATGCGTTGTCGTATTTGTACTATTCGTCCAGTAGCGTCAACTACCATTTCTGGACCTGTAATCTGACTATCTCCCACCTCTGCCCAACCGAGAGGTGACCGGCATTTACGTCCGTACAATGCCTCGAATGGAGCGGCTTGTATGCTGATGTGGTAACTGTTGTTGTACGAGAACTCCACTAACGGGAGGTGCTTTTCCCAGCCGTTGCCGAAATCGATAACACACGCCCGAAGCATGTCTTCTAGGGTTTGAATCGTGCGCTCAGACTGCCCATCTGTCTGAGGGTGATAAGCTGTGCTCATTTCTAATCGAGAGCCAAAAGCTTTATGCATCACTTGCCATAGTTCTGATATGAATCGTGCATCCCGATCCGAAATATTAGAAGTGGGCACCCCGTGCCTCGAAACAACCTCATTCAAGTAGATGTCTGCTAATGTAGAGAAGTTATCCGTTTCCTTGATGGCCAAGCAATATGCAGACTTCATGAGTCGATCTACGATCACCCAAATAGTATCATTCCCGTGCTGGGATCTAGGCAGGCCAGTAACAAAATCCATGGAAATTTCTTCCCATTTCCACTGTGGTATCCTGGGTTGCTGAAGTAGGCCTGAGGGTTTCTGGTACCCTGTCTTGACTCTCGCACAAGTCAAACATTCGTCGACGTAGGTTGCAATGTGGGTCTTCATGCTAGGCCACCAGTATGTAGTTCTGGTGTCGTGGTACATTTTATCCGAACCTGGATGTACCGAGTAGCGAGACTTATGAGCTTCATCCATCACAAGTTCTCGTAAACCACCATATAGTGGAACCCAAATACGTCCCGTTACATAGTAGGCGCTGTCTTCCCTTTGTTCTAATCATTGCCTTGATCTGCGTAAGGCTTCAGCCTTGACGTTTTCTGGTTTCAATGCTTCCACCTGAGCATTTCGTATCTGTGCAAGAAGATCAGACTGAATAGTGAGCTGCAAAGCTCGTACACGCCTAGGTAAAGTATCCTTTCGACTGAGAGCGTCTGCCACAACATTGGCTTTGCCTGGATGGTACTTGATAGCGCATTCATAATCATTAAGTAGCTCGACCCATCGTCGTTGACGCATATTCAATTCCTTCTGCTTGAAGATATGCTCGAGACTCCTGTGATCGGTGTAAATAGTGCACCTGGTACCGTACAGGTAGTGTTGCCATATCTTAAGCGCGAAAACAACAGCTCCCAGCTCTATATCGTGCGTCGTGTAGTTCCGTTCGTGAACCTTCAATTGACGAGAAGCGTAGGCAATAACTTTATCCCGCTGCATCAATACACAACCCAGTCCCTGTATCGATGCGTCACAATAGACCACAAAATCGTATGTGCCCTCTGGCAGTGAGAGAATAGGCGCGCTGCAAAGCCTATCCTTTAATTACTGAAAAGCGGTTTCCTGGGAATCACCCCAACGGTAGGTGACACCTTTCTGTGTCAGCATAGTAAGCGGCTGTGCAATCTTAGAGAAGTCTTTAATGAATCGCCTGTAATACCCCGCCAAACCCAAGAATTGGCGTATTTCTGTCGGTGTACGCGGTGCAGGCCAGTTCCTGATCGAATCTACCTTGGATGGATCGACATGAATCCCATCCCTGTTCACCACATGGCCTAAGAAGTGGACTTCACGAAGCCAGAAGTCGCATTTTGAAAACTTAGCGTACAGTTGTTCCTTTCGTAGCAGTTCCAAGATAAGACGTAAGTGCTGCTCGTGTTCCTCGTGACTCTTGGAGTAGATCAAAATGTCGTCGATGAAGACAATGACGAACTTGTCAAGATAGGATTTGCACACCCTGTTCATAAGATCCATGAAAACGGTAGGCGCGTTCGTAAGTCCGAATGGCATGCCTAGAAACTCGTAGTGGCCGTAGCGAGTTCTGAATGCTGTCTTGGAGTCGTCCTCATCCCGGACTCTCAGCTGATGGTAACCAGACCGTAGATCAATCTTGGAGTAGTAACTCGACCCTTGCAACTGGTCAAATAAATTGTCAATACGTGGAAGTGGATAGCGGTTCTTCACTGTAACCTTGTTCAATTCGCGGTAGTCGATGCACATCCTGAAAGTGCCATCCTTCTTTTTCACAAATAATACTGGAGCTCCCCAAGGCGAAGAGCTTGGACGAATAAAGCCCTTATCCAAGAGCTCTTGTAGTTGCTTAGACAGTTCTTCCAGTTCAGTTGGAGCCAAACGATACGGTGCGCGAGCTATAGGTGCTGCTCCTGGGGCTAGCTCAACTTGGAATTCGACTTGACGATGAGGCGGTAGACCAGGTAAATCTTCAGGAAACACCTGAGGAAAGTCGCGTACAAATGGATGGTCTTCTAACTTCTTTTCTTTCGTTAATACGTCAGTATCGAGAGCCAAAATTGCGGTGTGGCCCTTCCGCAAACATTCCTGAGCCTTCAAGAAAGAGGTGATGCCAACCACAGCACCACTCTTGTCGCCTTGAACTTCGAGAGGTTCTTGACCAGAATGAGAAATGCGAACAACCTTTTCTTTGCATAGGATTTCTGCTTGTTGTTGCTGCTGGCGATTCCGATTTGCAGGCCGTGGGCTCCTGAATCCTTAGCTTCATGGCCCATTTTGAGACACCTCTGGCAACGTCCCTCGTTGCACTAACCACCGTGGTGTCTGTTGCATTAGTTACACATTGGGTGAATTCCCCGATATCCACCCTGCCCCTGACCACCAGAAGTTGGCTGACTCGGCTCTGGTGATCACTATTCTTGCGCTGCTGCTGTGCTTGAGACTGAACGGTAGCGGAACCCTTGCTGGAATACCCATCCCATTTCCGCTTGTTGTCAGTAGGAGTAGCGGGAGTAGCAGGAGTGATAGCGGTAGTAATAGTGCTGATACAACTAGGCAGCCTGTTCTGTTCCACTGCCTGATCCGTGAGGCGGTGAGCAAGACGCTGAATGTCTTGGATATCGTCGAGGTTAGCCGATGTAGCATGGCTCTGAATCTCTGAGGCTAGACCCTTGAGGTACAATTCGATACGCTTGCTTGGAGGGTCCACCATGGTTGGACACAAGATGGCCAGTTCGTTCGACCGTTTCGTATAAGCTTCAATTTCTGACCCCGTCATTTTCAAATGGTAAAGCTCCACTTCCAACTTGTGGATGTCATCACGTGTGCAGTATTCCCTTTTAATGCGTTCTTTGAATTCGTTCCAGGGGTGGCGTTAGCAGCTGCCAACCCTAGTATCTGTACTTGCGCGTTCCACCAGGTTAGCGCGATTTCCTTCCAAAGTACCAGTGGCGTACTTGACCCTGCGAGCCTCAGGGCATTCACACATCTCGAATACCGACTCGAGCTTCCCAAACCAATGGAGTAGTCCCACTGCTCCTTATGTGCCACTGAATGTGCTTGGACGACAGTCTATGAAGTTCTTGAATGTGCAGACAGGTTGTTGTGCGTTCTGACCCGTTGCGCGAGAAAGATAGGTCAAGGTTAAGCGCGAGAGTTGGGTCATGAGAATAGGATCTAACATCCTAGTATGGGTTTGGAATAGCAGGTTACACCTCCTACTTGTGCGGCTGCAAGCGCCGCAGCAACTTGTTCGTTAATGAGAGCCGTCAACTGGGCTTGAGTCATGTTAACACGTCTAGACATGATCTTCATAGCAAATGTAACGTAAGTGAGAGGGGTTCGCGAGTAGTGCGATGACAGAAAAGTGTAGGCACATAGGTGTTCTCAAGCAGTAACAAGTAGTGAGCAAAGTAATGTAAGCATACTACGAGCAAGGTTCTACGCAATTATAGCATGTAGGCAATAAACATAAACCTTATTACCTAGGATGTCGAGTCTTGCACGTGGAGCGAAGCGTCGTTTTGGATCGTTGAGAGCACTGTTCTGGTTATAGTCTGGTTTTAATAAAAACGTTTTCCCATATTAAAACCAAGTTCTCTATAACCAATGGCTCTGATACCAATCTGTCACACCCCCAAAATCCACCTGCGGAGTATCACCGCTTGGGAGCGTGACTGACCAGGATCAAGCCACCAATCATATAGAACAATATATATAGTAAAAGTAATTGCTATTAAACCAAACCCAATCCATATGAAAGGTGTTCCAAAAACATAAGTAAGTTATCATTGTTTAGCGGAAGCGTATAACTAAAACCCATCGTAATAAAGTATCAAGTATCATAAGTGTTTAACAAGATAATCACGATCCAAGCCCACAACGACCTGCTCCTCCCTGTGCAAGCTCCATGTACCTAACGACCTGCAAGGCATGTAACAGAGGATCAACAACTAGTTGAGCGAGTTCACAGAAAGTAAACGCGTAATAGTAAGTTCGTATGTAACATGTGGCTCTACTGGGCCGATAGTGCGTTCTATTGGTGGGGGCTTCCCATGTTGTATAACCACTAGACTATTCGTAACCATAAGTATCCTTCACAACCGAGGATAGTAGTAAGTATAAATACACGTAGGTTTTACGTGAGTATCCTTCACAACCGAGGATAGTAGTAAGTATAAGTACACGTAGGTTTTACGTGAGTATCCTTCACAACCGAGGATAGTAGTAAGTATAAGTACACGTAGGTTTTACGTGAGTATCCTTCACAACCGAGGATAGTAGTAAGTATAAGTCTACGTAGATTGTAAGTATGTGTCCTGCACAACCGAGGACAGTGAATAGCATAAGTATGTGTCCTGCACAACCGAGGACAGTGGTATGGTAGTCTAGTATTAGTGTCAGTACGAATCTATTCAACCTTAACCCTTCAATCCCATTCCCTCAACCCGGGAATCCCATGCCTTGGTAAAAGTGTGAACTCACCTTGGTTTGCTCGGTATACTATGCTCTAGGATTTATCAAATGTCTAAGTCCGTTACACAAGACCTAGGATATGTCGCACATGATACGATGTAAGTGTTTGCATCCAATTAGGGTTTGCAAATCATTGGTATTCACGCAACTGTGTTCTGTGTGCTTATTGTGTACGGGATGATATCACATAGAATGCTCATACATGCAGGATCATACAGTTGCATTCAATATCATGCAATCATATACATAGAATCATGCATCACGTAAGCAGTCAATCATATTCACATAATTCATGCGTAGCGTCTCTGATTTCACGGTTTAAATCTTACGTGGATATTAATCTAGTTGCCACTGTTAACATACTTTATACATTTAGCAGTGTTAATAACTTCACATGTTTAACGAAGTCAGGGACTTAACAAAGTGTCATACACAGCTAACAGAATTAACATTATATAACATGCAGATCATTGTTTTCAAGTGATCATTACACAACATCAGACAGGGCCTTGCCCTTCAAAACTCAGACAAGTGTGTGGGGGGGGGGTTTAAACTCGGACAACCCATCCCACTTTGCAAAACTCGGACCCAAGGCTCCCCCTTACAAGATCGGACAGTGTTATCCCCCACCCTAATGAAACTCGGACATGTATCATAAAAAAGAAAGTCGGACATTGCTTCTACTTAATGAAACTCGGACATGGGGGGGTTTCCCCTTCACAAAGTCGGACTAAGGGTTCCCATTCACAAACTCGGACCCTTTACTTCTTTAAAGATCAGACATTTATCAATCATTCATATATGATAAAACTCGGACCTAAGAAATCAATGCATGAAACTCGGACATCATCATTTTAACAACAAAGCTCGGACTGTTTTGATATAATAAAGAGTTCGGACCACATTTAGTCTTAAAGGTCGGACCATGAGTTTTCATTTATAACCTCGGACCTTATTAACCTTGTTACAAAAGATCGGACAGAATCAATCCTTAAAGGTCGGACCTATTGTTTATCCTACAAAAGTCGGACACCTTGTTATTTCCTCTAAAGTTCGGGCAATGTATGATAACATAAAACTCAGACAATCACATTCATTAAAACTCTGACTAACATCAACATACATACGAATGTTCCTGTTCCATGAGATTGCATCAGTTACGCTTTTATTTCTCCTTTGATCGTGAAACCCTAATTACGTATATGCAGAATTCATAAACATTCAATCGATGATTACAAGCAATCATCATGTGAACAATCTTATCGGCTTACAACTAATCATTCAACATAACACAATAATCAGAAATCAATTCAGTAAATTCAGATTCATCATATGTAGAACTAGGGTTTACAAGCATCAATCAATCAACAATTAATCAAGAATTGATACAATCAAATAATCAACGAACAATCATTAACAATTACCTTGTGTTGATTCTAGAGAAAGAGAGGAATCAAACTTGTGATGTCTTGCCAATGATTTGGTGATGATTGCTAGGAGATTAGAGGTTGTAGTACGTGCTTTGGTTTTGTGAAAATGATTAGTGAACAAAGGATTAGGGTTAAGTATAGCTTAAGTTTCACTAATAGCTCTCTACACCCTTAATTAATATATTTTACAATAGTACACCATCTCAAATAGTTTCACAGTTTCACCACCAAGTTTATGCATTTGACAAGTCTATCACAATTAACACATAACCATGCATAAACACACGATACACTTCATTGTATTAAAACGTATACAATTCCATAGCTATCAATTGTGCAAATAAACAACTAAACAATACATGAACGTGCAATAAATGCGAAATAGAAATCTTGGAAATTCGAGTTGTCACATTACTCGCTCGATTGTAATGTGTATACATATATTCTATACGTATTGAATTCGTAAGCGTATTCATGTATTCTATGTGTATTGACTTATGTGTGATCGGCTTCGTTCTTCACACGTCCTCGTGCAGTGCACGCATCTCATTAAACCTTTGTTCATGTCATTGGGCCGAGCCCATGTCATCTATGTTATCGTATCTAACCATGTTTTAATGTTATTGGGCCAAGCCCATTACCAACTTTGATAGGCCCAATTCTAACTTTATGAGTCCATTAACGTAATCTTGCAATTTTTACCAAAATGTTACCAAGTAGCAAACTTAAATAAGTTCATTTTTCCTATGAAAAATACTTGGTAATTTTTATAGTTTTTCGACTTTCCGGATTCTTGTTATAGGTCACTTACATATGTGCTCATTTAAACGTCCAAAATAAGTTATTTTAGACTCGACTTTGTAGTAACTTGTTTACGGTGTCGATACGCCCAAATAGTCGTCATCAAGTGTTATGTATTTCCATTTCGGCCATTTTATTTAATTGTCCGATTTTACTAGCATTTCTTGGACCATGTAGGAACATGTATGTGTATTTATTTTGATCACCCTTTAGGTATCTACTACATACACATATATAGCACACATTGCAAGCACTTAGAAAGTTTCCGAAAATATATAATTTTTCTTACCAAAAATTATATTTATACATTGTTATATTTTTACCCATTTATTTTTGTAAAAATATGAGTTTAAGTTCATAAGAACTTCTTGAATATTTAAACCTTAAATATTCCCATCAAAGTTTCCATAATGACATTTAAGACCCCTAATCGCGTTTAACATTGTTAATCACCCTTTAATCCCCTCTTTAATCGCGATTAGATTTTTAGAAAAATTCGCCATAGCTTCCCCTAAACTATGACGTTTCCCACGTTACAAAAACGCGTTTAAATTAATAATCAATTCACTAAATCACCATTATTCACCAAGTTTTCTTTTAAACATGTTTATATGTTAACATACTTCCACATTTCATGAACTTTCATAATACACTTTTTATACATAAAAAGTTAGACTTTTTAAGGTAATTTTTCATAATAAACAAGTTGTTTAATTTATCTTGTAAAAACAAAGTTCACTAAACTTCCCAAGATTAAGCTTTAAACCCATTTAAACACTTGTTTCTTTATGTAATCCAAAACTTATATGATTAGTTCATGAAATGAGTATGATGATCTTTCTTGATTTAAACATAACCATGTTTAAATCACATATTTATGTTCATCATGATAAGATGAACACAAATGTAAAATACTACATGAAACTAACAACATGATCATCATAAATATAAATTTTAACTCACTAATATTAACAAAAATAACATAATCATCATGAACACATGAACATATTAACACTAAGCAACATAAATCAACACATAATATATTCATATTTAGTGTTTATTAGCTTTGTGTTTAGGGTTTTTGATTATGTTAAGCTTTAAATTCAAGATCATCAACTTGTACAATAATAATCTACTAATAATATGGAGCTTAAAATTGTGTTTAGAAGACTCACAATCTTGCAAGAGCCAAAATAAGAAAACAAGAAGACAATCAAGCTCCAAGAAGCTCCTAGTGATCCTCCATGCATGTACCAAGTATAGATGATCTTGTAAAGGCTATAATATGGTGGAAATATGAAGTAATTGAAGGTTTGAAAGTGGGTTAATAGGGGGTGTTGGCTGCCGTAATTTTTGAGGGTGTTGGGAGTGATTTTTGAAGTTGATAAGTATTGAAAATGATAAGAACAATACCGGAGCCGTAGCGAAAGCGAGTCTTCATAGGGCAATTGTCACTGCTTATGGACCCGAAAGGTAATGATATATATGATAAGATGTGGTATCAATTTTAAACAACAACTTCCTCTAGACCATACTCTAATCTTTCACAAGTTCAAGCAAAATCAAAGGAGTGGGCCCCTTGATTTCGGCGATGATGTAAATGGGGGGGGGTATTTTGTAAATTTTTATAAAAAAATGGTTAAAACTTAGTTAAAATAAGAGATATTTTGGTCATTAAATTAATCATAGTGGTTAGAGTTTAATGTACACCATTAGTGGGGTAATTAGGGATTGGGACTTTAAGTATCATTAACTAGTTTACTAGACTAGTTAAAATAGTGTTTAACTAGTTTAAACGGTTCCTGGTTAAGCGTCGGTTCACCTACGATGCTTTTATGTCGTACCGATAAGGATTTTCCGTAAGTTGTTTTCTTGCATCCGAAAGTTGTATGAAGTGATTCCGAGTCCCAAATTTAGCTTAACTAGTTCGCTAGATTCTTCATTTGCTTGTTTCGTGACAAAAATGTCGCCTACTAGTTCTTCGATTCGCTAACGAACTTTTTTAGTGCAAAGCGATGTAATACCGGAAACTTGTGATTATGAACATTCCGTTGATATCATCTTATTATTTTAGTATGTTTTTCATCAATTGACATTATTCCGAAGTCCCGGAAATGCTTTGTTATAGGTTCGGACGAGTTAAAAATACTATATTTAAAGCCAAAACGGACATTGTTGCAATGAGGGCGTTATACCGGAAAGTCTTGTTTGTTTGCAAGATGTGTTTTCGTAATAATGTTTTTGTATATAAATGGACTCAGTTATGTTATCCGAGTGTCGTTTTTCAGTGTTTCGGTCTGATTTCACGGTTTGCTGGCATGAATAGTGTAACCGTGAATAGTGCACGCAGAACTTTCTACCAACACTTTTAGGACATTGTTTGTTTCGTTTTGCATTACGACGAAAACCAACATATGTTTTAGCATTGTTTTCTTGTCCTAACACTGTTATCTAATAAACGACACAGTTACGTAATTAAATTACGCTAATTGCATGAGATTATAGACTAAAAAAATAGTGATTAGACTGTACGGAATGAACGGTTATTTGCCATTTGTCACATTGCGGAAGCGTGATTATGGTGTGACTTTCTTAATACCATTGCATTCAATCATAATAACAACTATATGATAAAAACCATAGATTCGTCATCCATTAAATAAGTATAAACATAACAACATTTGTAATGCCCATAAATTTAAAATCATTAACCACTAGAAAACCCTAATTAAGACACCCAAGTAATTCTGCACTAACC
Organism: Helianthus annuus; assembly: GCF_002127325.2. NCBI lineage: Eukaryota > Viridiplantae > Streptophyta > Magnoliopsida > Asterales > Asteraceae > Helianthus > Helianthus annuus. Next base: position 76,451,532 of record NC_035441.2, read on the forward strand.
CTAAAATTTTCGAAACAATCGGAATCAGGATCAGTGCCCCTAAAACTCAGGGGGGGTAAAACCTAGTTGACGATTATCTTTATAATTCGTTGTCTGAATTAAAATTTCCTGCGAAACCAACTCAGCTAAGCTACTTAGACACGAAGCAACCTAGGCTAGAAAGTAGACCCGTCGCTTGGCGCGACGGGTACACATGTCTCTTTCGCGTGGCGCGAAGGAGTACATTTTCCAGCTATAAATAGTCGGGTCTGGGACTTGACATTCTGTTTTAATTCGACACTCAAATTCCTAATATGCTCTGAGTTATAGTCGAAACAATCCAACAACACACACAATTCACGAAGTGCTGCCGCAATCAGGGTAATAACTCGATCGCTATTACGATTCAACGTCCGATCGATTATAACTATCCAACGATTGTCCGAGTGCTGCTCAAATTGAGCTTGTACTTTGATTATTCATCGTGATTCCAACTTGAATATTTGAGTGCTGTTCGAATTCGGACTATGCTCTGTTATTCGTTGTGAATCCGATTGAATTATTAAGTATTGCACTTGATAATAGTTGTGAGGGTTTGATCTCGTGAATTGACGTAAATGCTGTATTAAGTTACTAACCTAGTTTGTGTGCATGTTATTTAAATTAGGTTAAAAGATTAATCAGTAGTCTAAACTCTGCCCGTATAAATCTAAAATATTAGCACAAGGTAGCTTCACTTTGGAGTTATTAAGGTACGGATCCTTACCCCACTCTTTATTGCTTCATATTCAAATTGTTATAAAACCACTAAATTACTATATCTGTTAAAAACTCCTCACGTCTTTGATTATCGATTCATTTGACAGTCCGTTCGATTCCTATCCTAATCATTTGATTTAGCTTTCATGTCATGCGATAGTATTATGTTATACTCATTATCGCATGTTCCAATATATGTTCCGTTTTGTTATGAAAATAAGTTTTATAAGTTATGTGAATAAGACCATTTGTACTCTGATACCCTGAGTATCGCTTCTCGTGGAGTGTCCCACGAGCATGTTGTTGCGGCATCGACATCATGTGCTCCATCCGTGACGGAGAGATCAGTTCACGGCGTCTCTTAAGTACAAGTGTGGTACATAAGGCTATTAGGAGGCGTATGGATCGATCCTAGAATTTAAGTATAAGGAGGTGGATAACGGGTATGCCAATTCGCCATCTCATGTGATAATTATGCAGGAGTAGCTACCTGTGTATTGTCACGTTTTAAGTTTGCTCATGGGTACATCCGTAAGATATGATTATGAAATTTTGTTCTTGCATCGTATCATTTTTGCCTAAAGTTCCATCCGGATAAGATTTCATATGAAGCATTATTTGTTATTTGAGCCTAAAATTCCGTACTGAGCATTCGGCTCATTCCGTAAACTTTTTGTATATACAGGTCCACAGGTTACTTTGGGAGGGGAAAAGAGAGAAGAATAAAGCCTAGGAATAAATCTGAAGATATTAGTTAAATAAGATGAATGTCTCTGCTTGTATATTAATCTTAATTTTAATAGTCGTGTGGTTGTATCCTTATCAAATAAATAAATGGAATAATGACTTTTGTTTATGTTACCGTTATTATGACACGTCAGCCCTTCCGGGTTGGGGTGTTACAGCTATGGTATCAGAGCAAAGGCTCTTTCCTGTAGAAAACTTGAAGATAGTAATTAAGACCTGTGAGGAATGGGTAGATATCTATGATAGGATTCAACTTGATCTCTTATTTGGTTTAACTCCTATGTCTATTCTTATAGATGCCTCCTCGTCGTCCGCCACGTAGGAATACTCGTACTAACCATGAACGTAACAACACTTCTTCGAATGAGACTCCAGTTGATCCAAACATAATTAATGCTATCTGTGACAACTCGTATTTCAGAACCTATCCGTGTGTTTAATGTAACGTATGCGAATTTTGTGCGACTGTGTGATATATTGGTTTTAATGAATAGTTATAAATTGTACGTTACGTATTTTGTGTGATTGTATTATTAGTAAGAATATTAAATAGTTCTTGATCGCGCAACACTAGCCAGTCGCACAACATCTCTTGAGCCGTACACTATGTCGCTATGTCTTTACCCACACGGCCCACTATGATTGAACTCGAGACAAGAGACAGCCCATACAAGGGTTCGGCCCGACACCCTCTTTTCTATGTATACGTGAACATGTAGGCATATTCCACAACTCCTTGCCATATTGTAAACCCTAGAAATTATTTCCCCTCACTTGATGTGCGACGGCAGTGGACATTCCCCCCCCCCCTTCGAAGCATCATCCTAGTTGATCAAGATCGTGGTTAGTAAATTTTTATTCATGTTGAGTCTTGGCCGTTTGATCTTGTTTGTCTGCACTCTTGGTTTTCATCGTTCATTATTACATCAGATGCATTGATTGTTAGAAAACCCATATGATTAAATTGGTGGGCATGTAATCACACCCTTATTTGCTCCAATCATTTCATTGCACCCCTTATAAACTCCAATCATATTATTACATATAATAAAGATTGTCATCATCATGAACTTTGTGAATATAAATGAATGGATGAGGGTTGAATATGGAGTTGTCGGCTATTATTCTTAAATTTGCATGTGTGTGTCAGAAACCATGTGATTGCTATTTGTGTTCTTAAATTATATAAAATGCTGAAATGGATATATGGGTTTCCATGTATACTGAAATTATAACTTGTTGAATTATGAGATAGTATTATATTATATAGGGTAGTTCGATGGCACAAATTTGTGGGTTGACTTGATGATTGTATGGTTGAAAACAAGATTTACTATTGTTGGCTGTAAGAAATTTATTTGTTAACACATAACGATTATAATCATGCGATTTGAATTATTATGTATGTTAGAGATCATTATAATCAAATAATACGATTGTTTGTGTTGTGTGCCTACCCATGATTAAACTGATGATGTAATGGGTGGATATTTTGGTCCAATAAAAATCTTGAGATGATATGTATAAGTCACTAGCATGAGCCATGTGAGTGTATGGGGTATTGGCACATGAAATGGCGGCTGGTAATGAACCTAGGCTTTAAGATCTTTTGTCAGTAGGTTGCAAAAGAAAGCATGTGAGTTATTTGTTTTGTGTGATCATGGGTTAGAAAAGGGCGGCTGGATCCATGTTGGTCCAATCAAAAATAGAGGCACCAAATACTTGAATATAACAAAAGTCTATTGAGCTATGCATGTGATTTCTTAGCAATTGTCGGCTGGTATATATAGGTATCTAGGGTGCACAATGTTCCATATAAATAAATCAGTATAATTATGAGTTAGTATGGATTGGGGGTTATGGGCGGTTAGTGGATGGACATTGACGGTGGGGATAGGTGTCGGCCACTAAGGCATCTAGGATATTGTGATGTGTTTGTTACTTGCTAGATTAATTACGATTTTGACCGAAAGATAGTCGTGTTGACCGAAACATAATTTGTGTGTCGAAAGATATCTATGTCGAAACATAGCTGATGTGTCGAAAGATAACCATGAAGCGAAAGATGATAACTGTGTACCGAAAGATCTGTCGAAACATAATTGTGATAATTGTTAGACCGAAAGATGAGCAATGTATCGAAAGATCTGTAGTGTGTCGAAGGATATTAGGGTTTATGCTTTGAATAATGGAACATATGTTTGATTTATTTGGCATGCCATGCTTGGGGATGAATGTTAATAATTGTATTCGTGCACACTAACTGATGATTCAATGTGAAATAATACGTGTTGTACCGATATGCAAACTAACTGTTATGTGAACATTAAATTGCATGCGTATCATTGCGAACATGAACTGATTTGTTATACGTGCATACAATAGGACGTGATTAATTACTTGTGAGTGCATAACCTAGCATACCGAGCAAACCAAGGTGAGTTCACACTCTTACCAAGGCATGGGATTCCCGGGGTATTGGGAATGGGATTGAAAGGTTGATTAGATACTCTATTGACACTATGACTAGACTACCACTTTACTATCCTCGGTTGTGAAGGATACCTATAGTTACGAGTAGTCTAGTGGTTATACAACGTGGAACACCACCACCAGTAACGTGGAACATCACCACCAGTAACGTGGAACACCACCACCAGTAACGTGGAACACCACCACCAGTAACGTGGAACACCACCACCAGTAACGTGGAACACCACCACCAATAGAACATACAATCGGCCCAGTAGAGCCACCTGTTACAAACGAACTTACTATTACGCATTTACTTTCTGTGAACTCGCTCAACTAGTTTGTTGATCATTCTGTTACATGCCTTGCAGATCGTTAGGTACTTGGAGCTTGCACTGGAGAAGCGGGTCGTTGTGGACAAGGATCGTGACTTTTCTGTTAAACTATTATGACACTTAAAACTGTTAACTACTACTGGTTTAGTTACTATGCTTCTGCTACATTTTGAAACGATGATTTGTTTGATCACCTTTTGTATTGAATGGATGGTTTTCATTTATTTTACTTAATATTAAATGCATGTTCAATATGATTGGTGGCTTGATCCTGGTCAGTCACGCTCCCAAGCGGTGATACTCCGCAGGTGGATTTTGGGGGTGTGACAGATTGGTATCAGAGCCAGGTTATAGAGAACTTGGTTTTAATGCAAGGAAAACGTTTTTATTAAAACCAGACTATAACCAGAACAGTGCTCTCAACGATCCACAACGACGCTTCGCTCCACGTGCAAGACTCAACTTCCTAGGTAATAAGGTTTATGTTTATTGCCTACATGCTAGAATTTGCATAGAACTTTGCTCGTAGTATGCTTACATTACCTTGCTCACAACTTGTCATTGCATGAGAATACTTATGTGCTTACACTCTTCTGTCATCGCACTATTCGCGAACCTTTCTCACTTATGTTGCCTTTGATGTGAAGATCAATGGCCGCACGAATTACCATGACTCAAGCCTAGCTAGAGGCTCTCGTTGCTGCGGCAGTTGCAGCCGCCCAAGCAGGTAGTATACCCTGCAGTATAGACACTAGGATCTTTAGATCCTACATTAATTCTCGTACTTAACTTTGCCCTATTCGTACACAATAGGTCAACCCGCTCAGCAACAACCTGGGTGCACATTCAAGAATTTCATGGATTGTCGTCCTAGCTCGTTCAGTGGCACGGAGGGAGCAGTTGGACTCCTCCACTGGTTTGAAAAGCTCGAGTCGGTTTTCGAAATGTGTGAATGCCCTGAGGCTCGCAGGGTGAAGTTCGCCACTGGCACACTTGAAGGGATTGCGCTCACTTGGTGGAACGCACAAGTGCAGATCTTAGGGTTGGCAGCTGCTAACGCCACACCCTGGAATGATTTCAAAGAACTGATCAAGAGGGAATACTGCACTAGAGAAGACATTCACAAGTTGGAGGACGAGTTGTATAACTTGAAAATGGTTGGTTCGGAAATCGAAGCTTACACCAAGAGATCAAATGAGTTGGCTGTGTTATGTCCAACTATGGTGGACCCTCCATACAAGCGTATTGAGTTGTATCTCAAAGGTTTGGCACCAGAAATACAGAGCCACGTTACCTCGGCTAACCTCAACAACATCCAGGAAATCCAGCGTCTCGCTCATCGCATCACCGATCAGGCAGTGGAACAGAATAAACTGCCTAAGCGTGTCAGTGCTACTGCTACCGCTACTGCTTCTACTACACTTGCTACTCCCAGTGAAAGTAAGAGAAAATGGGATGGGGATTCTAGCAAGGGGTCAGCATCAGTACAGTCACAAGCCCAGCAGCGAAAGACAGACAGTTATCAGAGTCCCAGTCAGCACTCCTCTAGCAGCCACAGACAGGGAGGGTATCGAGGAAACCTTCCGAAGTGTAACACCTGCAACAAACATCACAGTGGCCAGTGTAATAAGGTTCGTTGTCAAAGATGCCTCAAGATGGGTCATGAGGCCAAAGACTGTAGGAGTCCACGGCCTGCAAATCAGAACCAGCAACTCCCACCGCCAGCTCCACAGAACCAGCAGCAGCAACCACAGCGTGGAAACCGGGGATGTTTCCAGTGTGGGGCAGAAGGACACTACAAACGCGATTGCCCTCAGTTGAACCAAAATCAGAACCACAACAATAACCAGGGCAACGGGAACAACGACAACAACGGGGGAAACAACAATAACAATGGCAACGAGGCAAGAGGTCGAGTTTTCATGTTAGGAGGAGGAGACGCAATGAACGCTAATTGAACTTATAACTTCTTTTTGGGTTTTTCATTATTATGTTTCCGCTATTCGAACAAAGTTTGGTTTGAACATCAAATGTCTTGGGTTTTATGAATTATTTTAACTACTATATTTTATGTTTGATGTGAGGGATGGTTTGATATTATTGAACACACCTGCCGTATTTACGGACTTTACGAACAGGGTGCGCAAACCTTATCTTGACAAGTTCGTTATTGTCTTTATCGACGACATTCTGATCTACTCCAAGAGTCAGGAGGAGCACGAGCAGCACTTACGTCTTATCTTGAAACTCCTCCGAAAGGAACAATTGTACGCAAAGTTTTCTAAATGCGACTTCTGGCTAAGTAAGTCCACTTCTTAGGCCATGTGGTGAACAGGGGATGCGATCCATGTCGACCCATCCAAAATAGCTTCGATCAGGAACTGGTCTGCACCGCGTACACTGACGGAAATACGCCAATTCTTGGGCTTGGCGGGGTATTACAGACGATTCATTAAAGACTTCTCGAAGATCGCGCAACCGCTTACTATGCTGACACAGAAAGGTGTCACCTACCGTTGGGTCTCGGGTGTGTATTGATGCAACGGGATAAAGTTATCGCCTACGCTTCGCGGCAACTCAAGATTCATGAACGGAACTACACGACGCACGTTTTAGAGCTGGGAGCTGTTGTTTACGCGCTTAAGATATGGCGACACTACCTGTACGGTACCAGGTGCACGATTTACACCGATCACAGGAGTCTCGAGCATATCCTTAAGCAGAAGGATTTGGACATGCGTCAACAAAGATGGGTTGAACTACTGAACGACTACGAATGCGCCATCAAGTATCATCCAGGCAAGGCCAATGTTGTGGCCGACGCCTCAGTCGAAAGGACACCCTACCTAAGCGCGTGCGAGCGCTACAGCCTAATATTCAGTCTGATCTTCCTGCACGGATACGAAATGCTCAGGTAGAAGCATTGAAACCAGAAAACGTCAAGGCTGAAGCCTTACGCGGCTCGAGGCAACGGTTAGAACAAAAGGAAGACGACGCCTACTATGTAACAGGACGTATTGGGTCCTACCCTATGGCGATCTACGCGAACTTGTGATGGATGAAGCACACAAGTCTCGCTACTCGGTACATCCAGGGTCGGATAAAATGTACCACGATATTAGAACTACATATTGGTGGCCTAGCATGAAGGCCCACATTGCAAATGATTGGCTTGTGCGAGAGTCAAGACAGAGTACCAGAAACCCTCAGACTTACTTCAGCAACCCAGGATACCACAGTGGAAATGGGAAGAGATTTCCATGGATTTCGTTACGGGCTTACCTAAACCTCAGCGTGGGAATGATACTATATGGGTGATCGTGGATCGACTCACCAAGTCTGCACATTTCCTGGCTATAAAGGAAACGGATAAATTCTCCACCCTCGCAGACATCTATCTTAAAGAAGTTGTTTCTAGGCACAGGGTGCCCATCTCCATATTCTCCGATCGGGATGCACGATTCACGACAGAGCTATAATAGTTACCATACCAGCATTCAAACCGCTCCATTCGAGGCATTGTACGGACGTAAATGCCGGTCACCTCTCTGTTGGGTAGAGGTGGGGGATAGTCAGATTACGGGTCCAGAGATTGTAGTGGACGCCACAGAATAGATTGCACAGATACGACAACGCATGGCGGCAGCACGCGACCGTCAGAAAGCCTACGCGGACAAGCGTAGCAAGCCTTGGAATTTCAGGTCGGGGACCGGGTTTTATTAAAAGTCTCACCCTGGAAGGGTGTGGTTCGTTTTGGTAAACGAGGCAAACTCAATCCGCGGTATGTTGGACCGTTCGAAATCACTGAAAGAATAGGCCCAGTAGCCTACAGACTGAACTTACCAGCTGAACTCGGTGCAGTTCACAATGTATTTCACGTGTCGAATCTGAAGAAGTACCTGTCAGATGAGACCCTCACAGTTCCTTTTAAGGAACTCACTATCGACGAGCGGTTGCAGTTCGTCGAAGAGCCAGTTGAAATCACGGACCGGGATGTTAAGGTCCTCAAACACAAGAGAATCCCTCTTGTTCGAGTTACGTGACCCAGAGTACACCTGGGAACGCGAAGACTAGATGACAGAAAAGTACCCCCAGTTATACGAAACCAATGCAACCACTACTGAGGCTGAAGCTACTACTACTGAATTTCAGGACGAAATTCCAAATCAACGGGGGGATGATGTGACACCCCAGGAAAACCAGTAAACGATACAACTTACCTAGCTTCCTCAGTAACCGCATGCTAAATTTCGGGACGAAATTTCTTTCAAGTTGGGGATAATGTGACAACTCGTATTTCAGAACCTATCCGTGTGTTTAATGTAACGTATGCGAATTTTGTGCGACTGTGTGATATATTGGTTTTAATGAATAGTTATAAATTGTACGTTACGTATTTTGTGTGATTGTATTATTAGTAAGAATATTAAATAGTTCTTGATCGCGCAACACTAGCCAGTCGCACAACATCTCTTGAGCCGTACACTATGTCGCTATGTCTTTACCCACACGGCCCACTATGATTGAACTCGAGACAAGAGACAGCCCATACAAGGGTTCGGCCCGACACCCTCTTTTCTATGTATACGTGAACATGTAGGCATATTCCACAACTCCTTGCCATATTGTAAACCCTAGAAATTATTTCCCCTCACTTGATGTGCGACGGCAGTGGACATTCCCCCCCCCCTTCGAAGCATCATCCTAGTTGATCAAGATCGTGGTTAGTAAATTTTTATTCATGTTGAGTCTTGGCCGTTTGATCTTGTTTGTCTGCACTCTTGGTTTTCATCGTTCATTATTACATCAGATGCATTGATTGTTAGAAAACCCATATGATTAAATTGGTGGGCATGTAATCACACCCTTATTTGCTCCAATCATTTCATTGCACCCCTTATAAACTCCAATCATATTATTACATATAATAAAGATTGTCATCATCATGAACTTTGTGAATATAAATGAATGGATGAGGGTTGAATATGGAGTTGTCGGCTATTATTCTTAAATTTGCATGTGTGTGTCAGAAACCATGTGATTGCTATTTGTGTTCTTAAATTATATAAAATGCTGAAATGGATATATGGGTTTCCATGTATACTGAAATTATAACTTGTTGAATTATGAGATAGTATTATATTATATAGGGTAGTTCGATGGCACAAATTTGTGGGTTGACTTGATGATTGTATGGTTGAAAACAAGATTTACTATTGTTGGCTGTAAGAAATTTATTTGTTAACACATAACGATTATAATCATGCGATTTGAATTATTATGTATGTTAGAGATCATTATAATCAAATAATACGATTGTTTGTGTTGTGTGCCTACCCATGATTAAACTGATGATGTAATGGGTGGATATTTTGGTCCAATAAAAATCTTGAGATGATATGTATAAGTCACTAGCATGAGCCATGTGAGTGTATGGGGTATTGGCACATGAAATGGCGGCTGGTAATGAACCTAGGCTTTAAGATCTTTTGTCAGTAGGTTGCAAAAGAAAGCATGTGAGTTATTTGTTTTGTGTGATCATGGGTTAGAAAAGGGCGGCTGGATCCATGTTGGTCCAATCAAAAATAGAGGCACCAAATACTTGAATATAACAAAAGTCTATTGAGCTATGCATGTGATTTCTTAGCAATTGTCGGCTGGTATATATAGGTATCTAGGGTGCACAATGTTCCATATAAATAAATCAGTATAATTATGAGTTAGTATGGATTGGGGGTTATGGGCGGTTAGTGGATGGACATTGACGGTGGGGATAGGTGTCGGCCACTAAGGCATCTAGGATATTGTGATGTGTTTGTTACTTGCTAGATTAATTACGATTTTGACCGAAAGATAGTCGTGTTGACCGAAACATAATTTGTGTGTCGAAAGATATCTATGTCGAAACATAGCTGATGTGTCGAAAGATAACCATGAAGCGAAAGATGATAACTGTGTACCGAAAGATCTGTCGAAACATAATTGTGATAATTGTTAGACCGAAAGATGAGCAATGTATCGAAAGATCTGTAGTGTGTCGAAGGATATTAGGGTTTATGCTTTGAATAATGGAACATATGTTTGATTTATTTGGCATGCCATGCTTGGGGATGAATGTTAATAATTGTATTCGTGCACACTAACTGATGATTCAATGTGAAATAATACGTGTTGTACCGATATGCAAACTAACTGTTATGTGAACATTAAATTGCATGCGTATCATTGCGAACATGAACTGATTTGTTATACGTGCATACAATAGGACGTGATTAATTACTTGTGAGTGCATAACCTAGCATACCGAGCAAACCAAGGTGAGTTCACACTCTTACCAAGGCATGGGATTCCCGGGGTATTGGGAATGGGATTGAAAGGTTGATTAGATACTCTATTGACACTATGACTAGACTACCACTTTACTATCCTCGGTTGTGAAGGATACCTATAGTTACGAGTAGTCTAGTGGTTATACAACGTGGAACACCACCACCAGTAACGTGGAACATCACCACCAGTAACGTGGAACACCACCACCAGTAACGTGGAACACCACCACCAGTAACGTGGAACACCACCACCAGTAACGTGGAACACCACCACCAGTAACGTGGAACACCACCACCAATAGAACATACAATCGGCCCAGTAGAGCCACCTGTTACAAACGAACTTACTATTACGCATTTACTTTCTGTGAACTCGCTCAACTAGTTTGTTGATCATTCTGTTACATGCCTTGCAGATCGTTAGGTACTTGGAGCTTGCACTGGAGAAGCGGGTCGTTGTGGACAAGGATCGTGACTTTTCTGTTAAACTATTATGACACTTAAAACTGTTAACTACTACTGGTTTAGTTACTATGCTTCTGCTACATTTTGAAACGATGATTTGTTTGATCACCTTTTGTATTGAATGGATGGTTTTCATTTATTTTACTTAATATTAAATGCATGTTCAATATGATTGGTGGCTTGATCCTGGTCAGTCACGCTCCCAAGCGGTGATACTCCGCAGGTGGATTTTGGGGGTGTGACACTATCAACCAGGCTGTTGCTGGGTTGCTTCCAAACCTTGTTGCCCAAACAGCTGAGGCCGTTATTCAACAAACTCGCCATCCAGAACGCACTAACACTAATCCAACCTCTGGTGGTGAAATTCGTGAGAATACCACTAAAAATATTACTTATAGTATAGACATATGGATTAGTAAATTCCAAAAACAAAAGCCGAAATCCTTTAGTCACGCTACTAATCCAGTTGAAGCAAGAAACTGGATAGCTCATGTTGAAAAGATCTTCGGAGTTCTTGGAGTTCCGGAGCAATACAAAGTTAGACTGGCTACCTACAAATTGGAAGATGACGCACAAACTTGGTGGGAAGGATATAAGCAAGTCAAAGGAGGGGATGATTTTGACGCTAATCTTTCATGGGTCGACTTTCGTAATATCTTTTACGACAAGTATTTTTCGACCGCTGATAAAGAAGCTTATATCAGGGAGTATGCAATAATTCGACAGGGGAGTGATGAACCAGCCTCTGAGTTCATTACTCGATTTTCAAGGTTGGCTAGTATTGTAGGAGATGTTGCAGGATCAGCAGAAGTCCAGGCAGAAAAATGCAAGTGGGCAGTTAATGATCGAATTCGGAAATCGATCATGTACATGAAATTTAAGGATATCACCGAAGTTGCCGATGCAATCAAAACTTTTGAATTCGAAAGGAAAGAATTCCTATCTCGAACAGGGGATAATAAGAAGAGAAATAGGGAAGGCCAATTTAAGCAAGAAATCGGCCAATCATCCACTACGCCACAGCATCAAGATCGTAAAGCGCAAGGAAATCAAAACTTTGGAAATCAAGCACGTCCATGGCAACCTAGACTTCAAAACCCGAGGCCTGCTCAAAACCAGATTCAGTTATATGCAGAACCTATTAGAGCTCAACCACTGAATCAACAAGTAAACCCGAATCAGATTACATATCCTCTATGTAATACTTGTGGTAAAAGACATCAGGGCACATGTCACCGAAGTACAGGAGCATGCTTTAGATGTGGCCAAACTGGACACATGATCAAGGAATGTCCTAAGAAAGATACTAAGAAGAATAATCAACCCAATGTTGAAGGAAGAATTTTCGCACTTTCTGCTACTGACGCTGCTAATATTCCAGGTACTGTATCTGGAACCCTTCAGATTGGTGAACGTAGTATCTATGTGTTATTCGATACAGGAGCGACCCATTCTTTAGTATCCCACTCGTTTACTAAGTATCTTCCGATAAGACCAACTCTCTTAGATCACACTTTCACCATTTCCACTCCCATAGGAACTTCATCCGTAATCACTTACGTATATAAAGATTGTCCGATCCGTATTGAATCTATTGTGTGTAAGGCAGACCTATTTCCAATACATATGTGTGACTTTGATGTTATTCTAGGAATAGATTGGTTGTCTAGACATCGTGTAACTATAGATTGCCATTCTCGCCGAGTTATTTTCGGTGATCTTCATTATCCTGATATTATATATCAGGGAACTCAAGCCCATAAATCTCTTAAAATTATCTCTGCACTTAAGGCTCGAAAATCCATATCAAACGGCTGTGCTGGATTCCTAGCATCAATTAAGGATACTTCTGCTAGTACTAAGAGTATCGATAGCCACTCCGTTGTTCGTGAATATCCTGATGTATTTCCGGATGAACTCCCGGGATTACCACCCGACCGTCAGTTAGAATTCACCATCGACTTGATCCCTGGTGCCGAACCTATTTCTAAAGCTCCATACCGTATGGCCCCGATGGAACTGAAGGAGTTGAAGGAACAATTGCAAGAATTGTTAGATCTAGGATTCATAAGACCCAGTGTTTCACCGTGGGGTGCTCCGGTCTTATTTGTGAAGAAAAAAGACGGTAGTATACGTTTTTGTATTGACTACCGAGAGCTGAACAAGATTACTATTCGTAATCAGTATCCTCTGCCTCGCATTGACGATCTCTTTGATCAACTTCAGGGGGCTCAGTTCTTCTCAAAAATCGACCTGAGGTCTGGGTACCATCAGCTAAAGGTTAAGAATGATGATGTTCCCAAGACCGCCTTTCGTACTCGATATGGTCATTACGAATTTTTGGTTATGCCCTTTGGGCTAACTAATGCACCCGCAGTCTTTATGGATTTGATGAATCGCGTATTTCACCAATTCCTAGACAAATTCGTTATTGTCTTTATCGATGACATTCTGGTGTATTCTAAGAGTCGCGAAGAGCATGAAGCACATCTACATGAAGTACTTGGAACCTTGCGGCATGAGAAGTTGTACGCGAAGTTCTCCAAATGTGACTTTTGGCTTAGCCAAGTGTCATTTCTAGGTCATGTCATATCAGCAGAGGGAATTATGGTAGACCCAACAAAGGTTGAAGCTATTACAAAATGGCCAAGACCCACTTCTGTTACCGAAATACGAAGTTTCTTGGGTCTTGCTGGCTATTACCGAAGATTTGTTGAAAGATTCTCGGTAATTGCTTTACCACTCACAAAACTCCTAAGGAAAGGGGTGAAGTACTCATGGAATGAGGAACAAGAGAAAAGCTTTGAAGAATTAAAGAAACGACTCGTATCCTCTCCGATACTCGCTCTCCCTTCTGGATCAGGAGGTTATCAAGTCTACAGTGATGCCTCAAAGAAAGGATTAGGTTGTGTGCTAATGCAACATGGGAAGGTTATCGCTTATGCCTCCCGTCAGTTGAAGCCTTATGAAGTTAACTATCCTACACATGATTTAGAACTAGCCGCAGTCGTCTTTGCACTTAAGATTTGGCGACACTATCTGTATGGTGAAAGTTGTGACATCTTTACCGACCACAAGAGCCTCAAGTATATATTTACGCAGAAGGAGCTAAATATGAGGCAAAGAAGGTGGTTAGAACTTTTAAAAGATTATGATGCAAATATTCAATACCATCCAGGCAAAGCCAATGTTGTAGCTGACGCATTAAGCCGAAAGAATTCCGGGACTATATCTTGCCTACAAATTCAACCTCGTATTAGGAGGGATCTCGAAAGGATGAACATTTGGCTTCAGGTTAGTAAATCTGATGGATATCTAGCTAGAATGCAGATTGAACCCAACCTCATATCCTAGATCAAAGATGCACAAAAGCATGATGGAGAACTTTGGGCAATTGTGCAAAATCTCGAGGTGGGTAAGCAATCTGAATTTAGTATAGACCATCAAGGGGTGATTTGGTGCGGCAAAAGACTTTGTGTACCCGATGACTCCACCCTTCGTGAGTCATTGTTAGCCGAAGCTCACAGCTCACCATTTTCGATTCACCCAGGATCTACCAAGATGTATAGAGATTTAAGACAGAACTTCTGGTGGAATGGCATGAAGGAAGACGTTGCTCGATACGTAAGTAAATGTCTCACTTGCCAACAAGTGAAAATTGAACACAAACGAGCAAGCGGTCTGTTGCAGCCATTGGATATTCCCATATGGAAGTGGGATGAGATCACAATGGATTTTGTTACTGGTTTACCTAAAACATTCAAGAAAAATGATGTTGTATGGATTGTTGTCGATAGATTATCAAAGTCAGCACGTTTTCTACCAATTCAGCAAGGATTTTCGGTTAATAAGTTATCCGAAATATTTCTTCAAGAAATTATTCGACTCCATGGCACACCATCTTCCATTGTTTCCGATAGAGACCCACGTTTCACCTCACGATTTTGGAAAGGTTTTCAGGCAGCTTGGGGGACACGACTAAAGTTTAGTACGGCTTTCCATCCACAAACAGATGGGCAGTCAGAACGTACGATTCAGACCTTGGAAGACATGCTCCGAGCATGTGCACTTGAATGGTCTGGAAACTGGGATGAATATCTATGTCTTGTTGAGTTCGCTTACAACAATAGTTGGCAAGCAAGTATTGGCATGGCACCTTTGGAGCTTTTGTATGGTCCTAACACTGTTATCTAATAAACGACACAGTTACGTAATTAAATTACGCTAATTGCATGAGATTATAGACTAAAAAATAGTGATTAGACTGTACGGAATGAACGGTTATTTGCCATTTGTCACATTGCGGAAGCGTGAATATGGTGTGACTTTCTTAATACCATTGCATTCAATCATAACAACAACTATATGATAAAAACCATAGATTCGTCATCCATTAAATAAGTATAAACATAACAACATTTGTAATGCCCGTAAATTTAAAATCATTAACCACTAGAAAACCCTAATTAAGACACCCAAGTAATTCTGCACTAACCCTAAAATTTTCGAAACAATCGGAATCAGGATCAGGGCCCCTAAAACTCAGGGGGGGTAAAACCTAGTTGACGATTATCTTTATAATTCGTTGTCTGAATTAAAATTTCCTGCGAAACCAACTCAGCTAAGCTACTTAGACACGAAGCAACCTAGGCTAGAAAGTAGACCCGTCGCTTGGCGCGACGGGTACACATGTCTCTTTCGCGTGGCGCGAAGGAGTACATTTTCCAGCTATAAATAGTCGGGTCTGGGACTTGACATTCTGTTTTAATTCGACACTCAAATTCCTAATATGCTCTGAGTTATAGTCGAAACAATCCAACAACACACACAATTCACGAAGTGCTGCCGCAATCAGGGTAATAACTCGATCGCTATTACGATTCAACGTCTGATCGATTATAACTATCCAACGATTGTCCGAGTGCTGCTCAAATTGAGCTTGTACTTTGATTATTCGTCGTGATTCCAACTTGAATATTTGAGTGCTGTTCGAATTCGGACTATGCTCTGTTATTCGTTGTGAATCCGATTGAATTATTAAGTATTGCACTTGATAATAGTTGTGAGGGTTTGATCTCGTGAATTGACGTAAATGCTGTATTAAGTTACTAACCTAGTTTGTGTGCATGTTATTTAAATTAGGTTAAAAGATTAATCAGTAGTCTAAACTCTGCCCGTATAAATCTAAAATATTAGCACAAGGTAGCTTCACTTTGGAGTTATTAAGGTACGGATCCTTACCCCACTCTTTATTGCTTCATATTCAAATTGTTATAAAACCACTAAATTACTATATCTGTTAAAAACTCCTCACGTCTTTGATTATCGATTCATTTGACAGTCCGTTCGATTCCTATCCTAATCATTTGATTTAGCTTTCATGTCATGCGATAGTATTATGTTATACTCATTATCGCATGTTCCAATATATGTTCCGTTTTGTTATGAAAATAAGTTTTATAAGTTATGTGAATAAGACCATTTGTACTCTGATACCCTGAGTATCGCTTCTCGTGGAGTGTCCCACGAGCATGTTGTTGCGGCATCGACATCATGTGCTCCATCCGTGACGGAGAGATCAGTTCACGGCGTCTCTTAAGTACAAGTGTGGTACATAAGGCTATTATGAGGCGTATGGATCGATCCTAGAATTTAAGTATAAGGAGGTGGATAACGGGTATGCCAATTCGCCATCTCATGTGATAATTATGCAGGAGTAGCTACCTGTGTATTGTCACGTTTTAAGTTTGCTCATGGGTACATCCGTAAGATATGATTATGAAATTTTGTTCTTGCATCGTATCATTTTCGCCTAAAGTTCCATCCGGATAAGATTTCATATGAAGCATTATTTGTTATTTGAGCCTAAAATTCCGTACTGAGCATTCGGCTCATTCCGTAAACTTTTTGTATATACAGGTCCACAGGTTACTTTGGGAGGGGAAAAGAGAGAAGAATAAAGCCTAGGAATAAATCTGAAGATATTAGTTAAATAAGATGAATGTCTCCGCTTGTATATTAATCTTAATTTTAATAGTCGTGTGGTTGTATCCTTATCAAATAAATAAATGGAATAATGACTTTTGTTTATGTTACCGTTATTGTGACACGTCAGCCCTTCCGGGTTGGGGTGTTACAACATTGTTTTGAAAAGTAGACTTCAACTTCAAGTTTTACAAACCGCACAAATTGTTTATGAGTTCATTAAGGACTCATCAAAAGATATTGATAAACACCAAGGTTTGGAAAACGTGTCTCGTCCAGGAATAAGACACACTGACCAAACTCAAAGACCATGGATGACATCTTTATTCATAACGCAGCATAAAAACTTCAAACGCCCGCCAGATCCACTTACTAATTCACTGAAATACATGTAGTTTGAAAATATCAACAAAAGTTGAGCGAGTTCATGTGTTTGTTTGTGTGTATGAGTAAACCTTTGAAATCATTGTAAGTATGTATGTAAGTTTATAACTCCCAGTATGAAAGCAATAAGGAAACAGATCAATTCATGTGTAGCTAATACATTAGTATACGTGACATGGTGCAGGAAGACTCAAACCTAGCAGACTTTGTACCAGGCTTCTTGCTGTAAGACATAGTCACCACATGGCCCATTTGGCGGACTCATGGATGGGGCTCGCTACACCCAAATAGATCTATCACTCATGCCCCTCGGTCCATATACGAGGATTAATGGTCTCAAGTATCCGCCTACCCATTCACATGATCTATGGTTCTTTCCTAGGCTAACCATACCAATTGTATTTGTATGTAATCCTTTTGTAACATGTATTTCACCCTCGAAGTAAATAAACAAAACAGTTTAAAGAAAAGGGGGACATGAACTCACAGTTTTGCGTTCCTTGTATCCGATGTAACTCAAAGCTTCCTCTAGAACGCACGACTACCTACATGCGTACTACGGTCCGTTAGACGAGCAGGTCGTGCCTTGTCTTAGTATTGATTAGTGCCCTTGAGTTACGTTTTAAAGTGTCCTCGTTACCATTCCCAGTATATAATTATTTGTTAAAATAATTAATATTTTAACTTAAATTATATTTATTAAATTTTGGAATAGTTGTTAAACAATATTTTTGTAATAATACTTCTCAAGTATTGTTATTCGTATTTCCTTCCCAAGGATGGGGGTATCTCATACATGTGTATTCGTATTCTTGTATTTTGCCATGTATCGGTGTCGTATTCTGGTGTATTATTCCAAATAAAAATATGCCAATATATTCCCAATATATATTTCCAAAACAATATATTTTCAAGTCTTACTTAGAAAATATATAAACTTATTTTGTCCAAAATAATGTATTTCAAGAAAATATATATTTTTCCCAAAAATCATATATCTTCTAAATATACTAAGAAAATATATTTTTACTTCCAAAATAATATATTTTCTCCTTGTCGAAAATATGATACACTTTTTTTTTTGGGTAAAGGGTTACCCCGGTGATTCTATATATTCACATCAAAATATGATACACTTTGCAATAACAATAAAATCAAATTTTCATTTCTTTCGTATCCAAAATAATGTTTACCAAAAATACGTTTATAGCGGTATTTTCCGGAATATTTTGTAAGTTACATTTTATCGTTCGCAATATTTTGTGTGTAACTTATATATATATATATATATATATATATATATATATATATATATATATATATATTCCTTATGATTTTTGGTAGTATTTTGGATTGTAATTTCTTGGTATTGTTAAGTTATATTACTTTAAATCCTAAAATAATGTAACTATTACACCAAGTATACAAATAATCACACACAATATGTCTTTAATGTAAATATATATTCTAAATACATATTTACCCATTTTTATTTATAAGAACCAACCTCCAATACTTGTATTTTTGTAACAAAATCTATGGCAAGGTTTATATTGAAAACCATAGTTTAAACATACTTGTAAATATTTGTTTAGAAAATATTTTTCTAAGTGTTTGTATTTTTAGAAAATTTCACCATAGTTTCCCCTAAAATATGGAGGTGTCCATGCTATCAAAGCATATCATTTTCTTTTCAAAAATCATCACAAACAATCAACAATCGATCTACCCTTACCAAGTGCTAAAACAAAGCTATCTACATAATAATCATGAACTTGAACTTTCATAAAAACTTGTAGTAACTTGGTAGTGTGTTTATTTCTATAAAAATCTCATTTTTAAAGAATTTAGGTGTTTACAACTTACTAGATGAATTTTCCAGAAAATCATTCTTTTGAATTTTTCTTGTAAACATTGCATTCTTATACTTGTTTCAACACTAGAAACATGATTGGTTCTTTTAAAACAATGTTCATGTAAATCTTTGTGATTTAGCTTGGTTTCTTTGGAAAACTATTTTAGAAATCATCCACTCACAAGACTTGTATTTTGTTTAAATCATCATCACATGAAAACAACTTTTATTATTTAAGTTCATACATTGTTACTTCATATGAATACTTGTTGATTTGTGTTTATTTTGTTGGTTAAAAGATGATATACATTGTTAGTTAAAAGATGAGAGCTTCAAGTCCTCTTATAACCATTTTATAGTTTTGTCCAATGGGTCTTATGTTTCTAATAGTACATACATAATCTCTAATCAAATCTTACAAGATTTAAGGAAATCAAGTAAGATTATGTAAATCTTGATGGTGGGCCACATAGGTGACCGTCCATATGAGGGGGGGGGGGGTCTTGGTTGGTTTTGAATGATAAGTTAAGTTATTGGGTTAGATTTCAAGTGTATTGATTACTGTTTATATATATGATATGTTATATAGTGTGTTAAGATGTTCGGGGATCATAACTAGTTCATAAACATTAAAACAATGCTTCTAGTATAATTTTGGTGTTTTGTGTCCGGTTGTTCGGTTTGATACCGGTTCGTTAAAGTGTCAAACTATTCCGTTTAGTGATCTTTAAGTACCCTTTTGTGACACTTTTAATTCCCGACACTTAGGAAAGCATTCAGGACCATTTTGCCATATTTTTGCATGTTACAAATTTGTTAAAATGCTGATTTTTGCTGAAAATGCTGAATTCGGCACTTTGAGTGGGTTTTAGGCACTTTCCGGCACTTAAACTATCACCTAGTGAGGCAGTTTTGTGATCCTTACTTCCCTAAACACTATACTAGTGTAGTACCTTGTCTCTGGCCTATACTGGGTCCCAAAACATTGTTTGTCTATGTACTGAACATCGTCAGCATTTTTCTGAGTTATCCGCTAACTGTGCTAGTTGTGCTTTGTGCATTGTTTATGTCACTAAAGTTTGTATGTAAAAATGATGTGACATTATGCAATATGTGATGCACATATAAGTATGATGCAGTAATCAGAAAGCAATTAATTGTAATTCAGCACAGTCATTAATCACTAATCAAGATTAATTAATTGTACGGATGCATGCAAATTTGGCAGTTGTCATAGAAATTGATTACGCATAACCAGCACGTACACAGTGTGAAATGAGGCATGTTAGTTATCGACATAAACCTATCGATACCAATGACTGCGGGTTGACTGCCCAAGGCAGTTCGCGATACACACTCACCACTATGAGCCATGTAACTAATTGTCCTTAACAACCCCTGAGTGAACAGGTGCTGAGTCCAAACTATAGTACTATCGTTGCTAAGGCAGGTAGACAGCATTCCATGTGTAAACATAACAAACAAGCATTCATTAAGTCACGTATAACATGCGGTAATGTATTGAGTAGTGTGATTGATGTGATTTAGCATAAGTAACGTATGTAACACCCAAAAGTGCGTAAAGCAAAAAGGGATCGAGTATACTCACAGCGATTGATGGATTGAATGAGCGCTAGACAGTAGGGTTAGCCTGGTCAGAACGATAGCATAACGATAAGCGACGCGTAAAACGATGCAAGTGTTAGTGGGTCGGACAGCAGTTCGATCGGATGGTAGTCCGATCGGACAGCCGGTCGTTTGAGTGACAGTCCGCTCGGATGGTCATCCTATCGGGTGACCTTTCGAGTAGATTGTTTCTTCCTTTGGGAAGGATGTGTTTGTGTATGATGGTTTGACTTTTGAAGTTTTCGTTGTAGCATGTTGAAAACATAGAAGTATCTCTACCTTTCAGGTCGGTCGGTCGAACGAACGTTCGATCGGATGACAACCCGATTGGTTGGACACTTTAGTGAGAACAAGTTCACCGCAGTTTGTTACTCGATCGGATAGTAGTCCGATCGGGTGGCAATCCGTTGATGTTGAACATGTTGAAAATTGTTTAAGTGTTGAAGTCTAATCGTCACATGGTCGAGTGGTAATCCGTTCGGGTGGTAATCCGATTGGACAGCAATTCGTTCAACGTTTAAAACTTCAGATGTTGGTAAACAGTTTAGGTGTGGGACCCAAGGTGCAAGTCAATCGGGTAATGACCCGATCGGATGACAGTCCGATCGGATGGTAGTCCGATCAGACGGCATTCCGTCCTGGTCGTTCTGATTGTCTTACACTTGGTTGTTTTGATTGTTTGTTGATTTATGGAGATATTTTGATAACGCATTTAAACAACAGAAACCTCGTCAATACTTGGTACTCCTGATCAGACAGGAATCACCCAAACCCGATCAGTTAACTGTTCGAGACGGCGTTCCATGTTTAACCCAAAATCGGTAGTCTCGTGGATAGAATCCAGATCTTGAACCAACACATCAACAAGAAAGAGCAGATGGTTAGAACAATCTCCGATTCCTTCGGTTTTGAGTGCATTGAGTGTAAAAGAGTTGAAAGAAAGTTGAAAAAACCATCTTTCAATCCTTTTCACCGTGAATATGTTTAGATCTATGAAAGATCTTTGTTTGTCTGTGTGGAAATCGTTCAGATCTAAGTTGTTCTTTGTGGATTGAAGCCAAACATGAAGTTCTCAAGAACACCATGATGACATCATCCTAGAACACCTCAAATCTTGATGATTTCACGGTTAAAAGTTAAGATTCAAAAGATAGAAAGGTGTAGAATCAAGTGTAGATCAAAGATGTACAAGATTTAGGTTGAGATCTTACCGGAATTGCGAGAAATCGGAGAAAAAGTAAGGTTGGAGCACTGGTCGGACAAGAGAGTGCAAAAGTCGTAAGTTGTGATGGTGAGATTAGTGCGGATAATGATTTAGAAGACTATATTACGGTTGCAATTCCGAAGCTTGAAGAGGATGGTTATATTACTCAAAAGGTGAAGGTTGAATATGAATGGAAGCCTCAGAGATGCTCGAGTTGCTGTGTTTTTTGGTCATAGTGATCAATCTTGTCCTAAGAATGTAGCTCCAAAAGCTAAGCAGGTTGTTATTGATGATGAGGGTTTCATAACGGATGATAGGAAAATGGCTAGAAAAGGGGTTATGCAAAAGAAACAGAGGGCCAAATTTGTGTATAAGCCGAAAACAGGAAGCTCGGGTGCTAGCACGTCAGGTACGAAGAATGATAAGCAGAATTCTAATGTGAATGCCAATGTGGCAACCAAAAACGCTTTTGAAGTTTTGTCTAAGTCAGATGGGGATGCGGATATCCCTCTTGTTAATGCGAAATCTACGGGGCCAAAAGTGGTTGTTCCTAATAGACCGAGTGAGGGCTATGTAGAAGAAATTGTAGAGGTGGTGCCTACGGAAATGTCGAAATTTATGAGTAATACTTCTCTTGGAAGCAATGCTGAGGGGGCAAGCACTCCCGGGTTTACGGGTTTAAATGGATAGTTTAGCTGCTTGGAATATTAGGGGCTTGAACCGGCCCCTTAAACAAGCTGAGGTTCGGGTTCTTATTGCTGAAAACAAGTTGAGTATTTGTGCAGTGTTAGAATCGCATATCCATATTAATAAGTTATCTGATATTTGTAACAAAGTCTTTAGGAGCTAGAGTTGGACATCGAATGGGGGGTTATGTTCCAGAGGTACTAGAATAATTCTTGGGTGGAATGCAGATGTGGTAGATATCATGGTTATCTCGCAAACTGACCAGGTGATGCATACCCAAATTCTGATGAAAGCTGTTAATAGAGTTTTTTTCTGCTCTTTTGTTTATGCTGAAAACAAGTACCATGATCGTCGAGCACTTTGGGAGGATCTTTGCAATTTTAATGCTTTGGCTCGTGATAAGCCATGGATTGTCATTGGAGATTTTAATGTTGCTCTCAATATGGAAGATTGTCTATCCGGTCCTTCTAATCATTCGATTGGCATGAGGGAGTTCTATGAGTGTGTTAAGGAGACTGAATTACTAGACATTCCGAGCCATGGCATCCACTTTACGTGGAACCAAAAGCCTAGAGAGGGTATTGGAGTCATGAAGAAGTTGGATCGGGTTATGGGAAATCTTAAGTTTCTGGATCTGTTTCCGAATGGTTATGCTCTTTTTAAACCGCCTCGATTATCGGATCATTCCCCTTGCATCTTCAAGCTTTCATCGGCGGCTAACTCTAGACCGAAACCGTTCAAATTTCCAAATTTTATTGTTTCTAAAGCTGAGTTTAAGCAGGCTGTTTCTTGTGAATGGGCTAAGGATGTTCAAGGTCATTCCATGTTTGTGGTAGTGAAGAAGATGAGGAACTTGAAACCTTTCTTTCGCAAAATCCTCTTTCAGCAAGGTAACTTGCATGAAAGGGTTGCTGAATTGCGGCTTAAACTTGACCATGTTCAACATCAAGTGGATGCAAATCCTTTGGACATGTTGCTTCGGGACGAGCATGCCACATGTCTTCGTGATTTTCAAACGGCTGCATATGATGAGGAGTGCTTCCTTAAGCAGAAAGCCAAGGTTGGGTGGTTGTGTGCGGGGGATGCAAACACGAGGTTTTTTCGTAAGTGTGTGCAAAGTAGGAATGCTAGGAATAAAATTTCGAGTATTCTAGATGTGCATGGGAACCAATACGAGGGCGATCAAGTTCCAACAGCATTTCTTAATCATTATACGAAGTTTTTGGGTATGGATTACCAGGTTGAGGATTTTGATCTTGGGGATTTATTTGTTAACACTCTGAACGATTTTTCTGCTAATCATATGGTTCGTTCGGTGACCCGTGATGAGGTTAAAAAAGCTATGTTTGGAATTGGTGAAAACAAGGCTCCAGGTCCGGATGGGTACACCTCGGCTTTCTTTAAACATTCTTGGGATGTGGTGGGTGATCAAGTTACGAACGCAGTTCTGGATTTTTTTGAAAATGGCCAAATGTTGAAGCAAATCAATCACACTATTATCGCTTTAGTCCCTAAAAAGGAATCCCCTAACACGGTGCTTGATTATAGGCCGATTTCCTGTTGTAATGTCCTCTTTAAATGCATAAGCAAGATTATTACGGATAGAATTAAGGGAAGCTTGGATGGCTTAGTCAGCATTAATCAATCCGCTTTTATCCCTGGTCGTAAAATAACCGATAATATTCTTCTAACGCAGGAGCTTATGCATAACTACCATCTTGATAGAGGCCCGGCTAGATGTGCCTTGAAGATTGATATCCAAAAGGCTTATGATACGGTCAACTGGTCTTTTCTTAAAGCTGTCTTGGAGGGTTTTGGGTTTCATTGGAAAATGGTCATGTGGATTATGAAATGTGTGTCTACAGTGTCCTATTCTTTGAGCATCAATGGGGAACTGCATGGATATTTTAGTGGCAAGAGAGGTCTTAGACAGGGTGACCCATTGTCTCCATACTTATTCACCTTGGTCATGGAAGTCCTATCTCTCCTTCTTCAGCGTGCATCGATGATTGGCTCAGGTTTTAAATTTCATGCGCACTGTGCCAAACAAAAGATTGTTAATGTGTCTTTTGCTGATGATTTATTTATTTTTGCTCATGCTGATTGTCTCTCGGTTAAGCTGATAAGGGACGCTCTCCATAGGTTTACGAGGATATCGGGTTTGGTTCCAAGTGCTCCAAAAAGTACTATCTTTTTTTTGCAATGTTCCTACCCATACAAAGGATCAGATTTTGAGGTTAATGCCGTTTCAGGAGGGTTTCCTCCCTGTTCGTTATCTTGGAGTGCCTCTTGTCTCTTCAAGACTTGCTTACAGTGACTGTAAAATTCTGGTGGAAAGAGTTCAAAGGAGGATTGATAATTGGGTGTCTAAGTCGTTATCTTTTGTGGGTGGGCTCCAGTTGATTAATTCGGTCATATCCGCTATGTATTCTTATTGGGCCTCCGTTTTCATGCTTCCGGTCAGAATTGTTAAAGATCTTGAAAAATGTATGCGTCGGTTTTTATGGAATGGTGGTGTTCAGGGTCCGGTTCGTTCTAAAGTGGCTTGGAAGGATATATGCTTGCCTAAGTCTGAGGGAGGTTTGGGTATTCAGAGTGTCATGGAGGTTAATAAATCGCTGATTTCAAGCCATGTTTGGAGTATCATCAATAATCGGCGCTCTTTGTGGGTTTCATGGATTCATTCTTACAAGCTTAAAGGCTCTAGTTTTTGGGAGGTTAAATGCTCCGCTAGTCCGAGTTGGGGTTGGAGAAAGATCCTTGCGCTTCGTAATCAGATTCGGCCTTATGTTTGGAAGTCTATTAAAAGCGGTCGTCAAACAAACGCATGGAGTGATAACTGGAATTCTTGCAGCCCGCTCCGTTCCTTTATATCGCCTAGGCGTATTGCAAATGCAGGTTTCAACCTGGGCACAACAGTTGCGGAATTAATTGATGCAAATGGTCAATGGAAATGGCCAGTGGCTTGGTATGATCTATTCCCGGTGCAAATAAATATTCCATCTCCCACTTTAGTGGATGATGTGGCTGATCGATCTTGCTGGAAGGATTATGAGGGTAATCTACAACAATTCCACTCTTCCCAAGCTTGGAACTCTCTTCGGTTGAGAAATGATAAAGTTGCTTGGGTTTATGCGGTGTGGTTTAGCCAGTGTATTCCTAGACACTCGTTTCATGTTTGGCTAGTTATTAATAACAAGCTAAAGACACAGGATAGGATGTCCATCGGGGAAGCGGGTAGTGCCACTAATCTTATTCTCATGTGTTGTCCGCTCTGTTCTTATGATCGTGATTCTAGGGATCATCTCTTCTTTCAGTGTTCCTATGCCTCTGAGGTTTGGGAAACAGTTAGAGAATGGGTTGATATGGGGAACGTCAATAACACATGGGAATCAGTTATGGGCTGGTTGGAGAACAGTGCTAGCTCGAGACATCTTGGCGGAATTGTATGTAAGATTCTGGTTGGGGCTGCTACCTATTTCATATGGCAAGAAAGAAATAATCGGCTATTCTCGAGACTCCAGCAGTCCCCGGCTATTCTTTCGCAAGTCATTATTAATACTGTTAGGTTGAAGATAATGGGATTCAGGATTGCGAAGCACCCGGACCACATGAAGATCCTGGACTGATGGCAGATTTCGAAGAAGGATTTAATGGCGGACCCGGGCTAAGGAGGATCTTGATTGTTTTTTTTTGTTTTTAATGTTTAGTTTGTGGTAGTGTGTTGGTCGGGTTGTTGTCTTGGTTGTGATTGTTTCTCTTTCTGGTCTTGGTTGTTTTGGTTCTCTAGTCAGGGTATGCCTTGGCTAGTAGTATGTGTCTAGTTCTGGACACATCCTGTTCTTTTATTGGTTATTTATAATATTCACCAGGGTAATCCCTTTACCCAAAAAAAAAAGACAGGGGGTATTTATAGGGTTTCCCAAAGTGGAAAGGGCTGGTCGATCGGGTGGCAGCCTGGTCAACTGGCTGATCGATCGAGCGGTAGCTCGATCGAACGGCTGGTCGATCGGCTGGTCACCTGGTCAATTAGTCAGTTGGTTCGAGTGTTTGGAGCGATGAGTTTTGCCCTTTCGATTGCGATGCGATAGAGTCTCTTATTCAAATTACTTTTAATCCAACCACTATATCTAACATACAATCATCCTATTTCGCTTGCGTTTAGCGTTTGCGATTCAATTGCGATTGAGTTTTGATTGCGTTTTAATTGATCACCACAACATAACATAAATAAACATGCACAAGTAACACATAAAAGGCACACACACGTATAACAATAACCCAAAATGCGAAATTCGAGTTGCGAGTGCGATTGCGAATAGCGATAAGCGATCAAATATGCGATAATTATCGAGTAAACCTCGATTATTAATAAGTACTCCACATAATACAACTAACGTGATGCAAAATAGACTATCTACGAGTCAAAGAAGTCAAAACAGGAATTGAGCAAGGAGTGACAGATCGCAATTAGCAATCTTGTCTCCTTTTGACTTCAATCTTGACTTTGACTTTGACTTTCGAAACACGGGGTGTTACAGCCTCCCCTACTTAAGGGAATTTCGTCCCGAAATTAGGCCGAAGCTATAATAAACAACTGTGGGTACTTCGCCTTCATGTCGCTTTCGAGTTCCCAAGTGAACTCTGCGCCTCGTTTGCCTTCCCATCGGACTTTCACAATAGGAATGCACGAGCGTCTGAGCTGCTTGGTTTGGCGATCTATGATCTCGACAGGCTTCTCCACGAAGTGTAGTGTTTCGTTTTTTTTGGAGATCATCAAGAGGTACAATTAAATCATGCTCAGCTAGGCACTTGCGGAGGTTCGAAACATGGAAAGTCGGGTGGACGTTACTAAGCTCCTCCGGTAGTTCGAGTCTGTAGGCAACTTTTCCGATCCTTTCCAGAATCTTAAAAGGTCCAACATATCGAGGCGCTAGTTTCCCTTTGTTTCCGAATCTGACCACACCCTTCCAAGGTGATACCTTTAGGAGTACGTAGTTGCCAACGTCAAATTCAAGGGGCTTGCGTCGTCTATCGGCGTAACTTTTCTGACGACTCCGAGCTTTCAGCAGATTGTCTCGAATTTGGAGGACTTTATCAGTCGTTTCTTGCAATAGCTCAGGACCGGTTAATTGCTAGTGACCGATCTCGTGCCAAACAATAGGCGATCGACATCTTCTTCCGTATAATGCCTCAAATGGTGCCATTTGAATGCTGGTATGATAACTGTTATTATACGAGAATTCGACTAACGGCAGGTAAGCGTCCCAATTACCACCGAAATCTATGACACACGAACGGAGCATGTCTTCAAGGGTACGAATCGTTCTCTCAGTCTGACCATCGGTTTGAGGATGGAATGTGGTACTCAGATTAAGCGTAGTACCGAGAGCTGCTTGAAACGTTTCCCACAATCGCGAGGTAAACCGAGCATCACGGTTAGAGATGATGTCGCGAGGTGTCCCATGACTACAAATGATCTTATCGGTGTAGATTCGGAATAATCGTTCTACCTTGTAGTCTTCTCGTATTGGTAGAAAATGAGCAGATTTGGTCAAACGGTCAACGACAACCCAGATGTTTTCGTGTCCTGATGGTGTGCGCGGGAGTTTGGTTATGAAGTCCATGGCTATACTCTCCCTCTTCCATATAGGGATCGGGGGTTGTTCGAGTAAGCTAGAGGGTCTTTGGTGTTCAGCCTTAACTTTCAAGCAAGTCAGGCATCTTCCAATGTAGAGAGCAATATCCCTTTTCATGCATGACCACCAGTACTTGTAGCGAAGGTCCTGGTACATTTTATCGGCACCGGGATGAATAGAATACCGGGATTTATGGGCTTCGTCCATCAAAATCTGTCGCAAATCGGTCCTCTTAGGGATCCAAATTCGGTCAAGATAGTGGAATATCCCATTCGACTTATTAACAAGATAGGCTCTATCGTGGTAGATCCTTTCCTTCTTCAAAGTGCGCTCGGTAAAACAAGCATGTTGGGCTTCGCGGATAAGGGTTTCGAGATGATGCTGGGCTGGAATATTGGGAATACTGTGTAGATAGCTTCGCCGGCTGAGAGCGTCCGCAACGACGTTTTCTTTGCCTGGGTGGTAACGAATCTCACAGTCGTAATCGTTGAGAAGTTCTACCCATCGGCGTTGACGCATATTAATTTCTCTCTAATCAAAGATATGTCGTAGGCTCCTATGATCAGTGAAGATCGAACACTTGGTACCATAAAGGTAGTGTCGCCAAATCTTTAATGCAAAAACAAATGCGCCTAGCTCGAGGTCATGGGTTGTATAGTTCTTCTCATGGATCTTGAGCTGACGAGATGCGTAGGCGATAACCTTGTCTCGTTGCATAAGAACACAACCAAGACCAAGGTTTGAGGCATCGCAATAGACAATGAAGTCGTCGTTCCCGTCAGGTAAAGTGAGGACGGGTGCATTGCAAAGCATGTGTTTGAGGGTTTGGAAGGCAGATTCTTGTTCGGTTCCCCAAACAAAAGGCTTGTCTTTATGCGTGAGAGCGGTAAGCGGCACAACGATTTTAGAGAATCCTTCGATAAATCGACGATAATAGCCCGCTAGTCCGAGGAAAGAACTGACTTCAGACGGGTTCTTTGGTGTAACCCAACTCTTAACTGCTTCAATCTTCGCGGGATCGAAATGAATACCTTGACTATTGACAATGTGACCGAGGAATTGAACCTCCTCTAACCAAAATTCACACTTGGAGAACTTGGCATAGAGTCGTTTCCTTGGAGTAGCTCAAGAATCAAACGTAGATGTTGCGCGTGTTTGGATTTCGACTTGGAATAGACATCGATGAACACGATGACGAAGCGGTCAAGAAATGGTTTACACACCCGATTCATCAGATCCATGAAAACCGCGGGTGCGTTGGTTAAACCAAAAGGCATAACAACGAACTCATAGTGGCCGTATCGAGTGCGGAAAGCGGTTTTGGGTATATCCTCCTCTTGAATGCGTAGTTGGTCATAGCCTGAGCATAGATCGATCTTTGAGAAACACATAGCACCTTGTAGCTGATCAAACAAATCATCAATCTGAGGCAGGGGATAGCGATTCTTGATTGTCAACTTATTCAACTCCCGATAGTTGATGCACATCCGAAATGACCCATCCTTCTTTTTGACGAAAAGGACCGGTGCGCCCCATGGAGAGGTGCTCGGGCGAATGAAGCCTTTATCAAGCAATTCCTGGAGCTGGCTCGAGAGTTCACGCATTTCGGACTGAGCGAGTCGATAAGGAGCTCTAGCAATAGGGTTGGCTCCAGGAATGAGATCGATACGAAAGTTGATATCACGACTTGGCGGAATACCAGGAAGATTCTCAGGAAAAACGTTAGGAAATTATCGAACCACTGGAACACCGTTTACTCCTGGCCTACCTTTCTTTTCCTTCTCCGCTACTATAATGTTGGCCAAGAAAGCTCTGTATTCCTTGCGGAGATACTTGCTAGCTTGGGTACACGACATAAGCTTGAGACCTTTCGACCGAGTTTCACCATAGACACACAATACATCACCGTTAGCGAGCGCGAATCGAATCATCTTATCAAAGCACACAACTTTAGCATGGTTTTCGCGAAGAAAGTCCATGCCTACTATTATCTCAAAACTTCCGAGCTGCATCAGAATAAGGTCAATCGGAAAGATGTGATTGTTGAGTTCAAGAGTACAATCACGGAGAACAGAATTGACGGCGACAGTTCTTCCGGTGGCGACTTCGACATCGAACATTGAGTGAAGATGGGCGCGCTTACGATTGAGGAGCTTCTCGAATTCAAACGACACAAAACAGTTATCGGCTCCAGTATCAAATAAACACGAAGCATAAACACCATTCACAAGGAACGTACCATTAACCACATTGTTGTCGGCTTGGGCTTGGTACGCATTGATGTTGAACGTTCTGGCGCGGGCGGCTTGTTGCTGTTGCTGTTGAGGCTGCTGCTGCTGCTGTTGCTGTTGCTGAGGCTGCTGCTGCTGGGGCTCTTGTTTCACAACCCTGCTTGGGTACATGTTCGCAAAGTGGTTGGGATCACCACATGCGAAGCAGACTCTGGAGTTGATCACGGGTGCCTGAGCCGCCTGTTGGCCTTGAGGAGCTGGAAGCAGAGCTTGATGAGCAGTGGCTTAAGCTGGTGCTTAGCGGGGACCAGTACGGCAGTTTGCGGTGAAGTGATCGTACATATTGCAGTGAGCGCAAAAACGGCAAGCTAGACCCACCGAGTGGTGATAAGTGCATGTCGGGCAGGCAGGGTGGGGACCAGTATACGCATGCTTTGCGGGCGGCGCATAGGTGATTGGAGCTAGAGTTGATCGGTGTTGTTGTTGTTGCTGAGCTGGTACCGCTTGAAGTGGAGCAGCGGTAGTGACAGCACAGTTCTTGTTGCTGGAGCTGCTGTTGTTGTTCCTCTTCCTGCGGCGAGAGGACTTGGATGACTGCGATGCGGTGGCGGTGGTGTCGGCAGTTGGTGCGGCGGTGGCTTGGTGCAGGTTCTTCGAAGCTTTATCCCAGTAACCAGCTTTTACCCGCTTGTCGTTGATTTTAGCGGCAAACAAGTAAGTTTCTTCGATCGTTGCTGGTTTTGAAGCTTGCACAAAATCTGCAACACAATCCGGCAGAGCGCGGATATACTTCTTGATTGCCATGTCGGCAGTCTTCACTTGATCGGGGCAGATGATACTGAGCTGCTTAAAGCGAGCAGTGAGGGCAGCGTTGTCACCATCTTTCTGCTTGATGTGCCAGAACTCGTCCTCCAGCTTTTGGCGCTCATAGGGAGGGCAGAACTCCTCGAGCATAACGTTATTCAACTCGTCCCATGACAAACCATAGGCTGCATCATTTCCGAGCTTGTTCCTTTCGGCAATCCACCAGTCTAGAGCGCGGGACTGGAAGCCTCCGATCGCGTTCAGTGTGCGGAAATTATCAGGATATCCGCTCTGTCGCAGGGTGAGTTCGATCGAGTAAAAACATTGAAACAAAGCCGTAGGGCCTTCTTCGCCGGTGAACTCTTTCGATCCGCATGCCTTGAACTGTTTGAAGCTGAAAGCAGCTTTGGGAGTCTCGGTCCTGGATTCTTCAGATGATTTGCTCTTGTTCTCGTACAGTTCACTGACGACTTGGGGTACGACCTTTGCCATTTGCTTAGTAATCGTGGCAGCGAGCCGTTTATCTGCTTGCTTTCGGCGAGCATCTCGGGTAGCGCGAGATCCAGATGACGACATTGTCTGCAACAGACATCGCCACAGGACTCAACGCAATATAATCGAATCTCACCTCACAATCCTAATACTACTAAAGATCAGGAACACGTTTACGTAACACATAAACACATAGACACATAAACACATAGACACATAAACACGTATTCACATAAGCACAGAAGCACATAAGCACGTAGGGCACAGAAACACAGTACGCATATATCACAAGAGGCAGTCAGAATATAGAAACCTATCATTCAAAGTCCGTGATCATTAGAAAATAGCGATCGTGATTAGCATAGCGAGTAGTATAGTATAATCGAATAACTTAGCAGTCAACATGGCGTAAGGTCGTTTCTCATGTAGTAGCGATTTGTTAACGTTTTGAGATAGGGGCGCAATGCGAGTCTGTGTCGATCAAAGCGAGTGCGAGAAGCGAATAAATCCCCAAAAATCGTAACATATAAATAGGTAAAATCACATAAAACACATAAATCCATATAAAATAGCAAAATATCAGAGTCGGCAGTAGCGATCTCAGAATCGGAACTCATAAAAATCGAGAAATGGATTGTCTGCGGCTAGATAGACATTGACTAACCAAAGTGATTCGACTATTCACAAGGACTTTGGTTCACACTTTGGCCTTCGGGACTGTGCTCTCGCCTTGAATCTGGGCGAACGGCACGCATCCTTTCAGTTACAGTGCGACTTCAAGTCGTTGGAGTCCGCCGAGACTTTGGTGAGAGTTTGTAAAAACAAAAGTAGAGGTCGGAACAAGTTATCAAGGTTCGGGTTTCACCCCTATCTTAACAACTTTGTTCCTATTGTAATAAAAATAGAGACGAAAATCTACGTTAAAGTATGGATTTCAATCCTGATTCAATGTAAATTCTAGTATTAATAGATAAAAATGCGGGTCGAACAAGAAATTTAGTCGAGAGTTTGCGGTTTTCTCACTTAGTCTTGACCTAATCACTTGTTCATTTTCGAAAATTAAAATGCAGTAATAGTGTAGCGTGGGCGAGAATGGCGAGAAATAGCAAGTAAGCTTGTATGATACCCATACTGGATATGCACAAATGGTCTGTTGGTACCTAACTATAGACTAGGTCGAGTCTTGCCTAATTCCCTATAGTTATGGCACTGATACCAATCTGTCACTCCCCAACCGATGGCGGAATCATCGGGGCGCGGCACTAAGCGAAACAGATTGTCCAGAAGTTTCCATAACAACTATATTTACCAAATATTTAAAGCAACACGTCCCATACCATGTCATAAATGATAATACAATTATTACAGAAAAGATCTAGTCAAACTGTTCTGTTCCGACAACTCAGATTCTTATTACAGACAATTGTTTATTGTTGACCTAGGTCTTTCCTAGCCTCGATTTCACAGCAAAGTAAGCAAATAAGCATCCTAAGCACCTGTCACATACATTAAAGTAAAAGTCAATACACATAGTGTAAAGGTGAGCATACAAGTTTAATAGATATAATAGAGTTCAAAATCGATTACGCATAACCAGCACGTACACAGTGTGAAATGTGGCATGTTAGTTATCAACATGAACATATCGATACCAATGACTGCGGGTTGACTGCCCAAGGCAGTTCGCGATACACACTCACCACTGTGAGCCATGTAACTAATTGTCCTTAACAACCCCTAAGTGAACAGGTGCTGAGTCCAAACTATAGTATTATCATTGCTAAGGCAGGTAGACAGCATTCCATGTGTAAACATAACAAACAAGCATTCATTAAGTCACGCATAACATGTGGTAATCGGTTAGCGGTTAAAGTATTGAGTAATGTGATTGATGTGATTTAGAATAAGTAACGTATGTAACACCCAAAAGTGCGTAAAGCAAAAAGGGATCGAGTATACTCACAGCGATTGATGGATTGAAGGGAGCGCTAGAGAGTAGGGTTAGCCTGATCGTAACGATAGCATAACAATAAGCGACGCGTAAAACGATGCAAGTGTTAGTGGGTCGGACGGCAGTTCGATCGGATGGTAGTCCGATCGGACAACCGGTCGTTCGAGTGACAGTTCGCTCGGATGGTCATCCGATCGGGTGACCTTTCGAGTGGATTGTTTCTTCCTTTTGGAAGGATGTGTTTGTGTATGACTGTTTGACTTTTGAAGTTTTCGTTGTAGCATGTTGAAAACATAGTAGTATCTCTACCTTTAAGGTCGGTCGATCGGACGACAACCCGATTGGTTGGACACTTTAGTGAGAACAAGTTCACCGTAATTTGTCACTCGATCGGATAGTAGTCCGATCAGGTGGCAATCCGTTGATGTTGAACATGTTGAAAATTGTTTAAGTGTTGAAGTCTAATCGTCACATGGTCGAGTGGTAATCCATTCGGGTGGTAATCTGAACGGATAGCAATTCATTCAACGTTTAAAACTTCAGATGTTGGTAAACAGTTTAGGTGTGGGACTCAAGGTGCAAGTCGATCGGGTAACGATCCGATCGGATGACAGTCTGATCGGATGGTAGTCCGATCGGACGGCATTCCGTCCTGGTCGTTCTGATCGTCTTACACTTGGTTGTTTTGATTGTTTGTCGATTTATGGAGATGTCTTGATAACGCATTTAAACAACAGAAACCTCGTCAATACTTGGTACTCCTGATCTGACAGGAATCACCCAAACCCGATCAGTTAACTGTTCGAGACGGCGTTCCATGTTTAACCGAAATTGGTAGTCTCGTGGATAGAATCTAGATCTTGAACCAACACATCAACAAGAAAGAGTAGATAGTTAGAACAAGCTCCGATTCCATCGGTTTTGAGTGCATTGAGTGTAAAAGAATTGAAAGAAAGTTGAAAAAAACCATCTTTCAATCCTTTTCACCGTGAACATGTTTAGATCTATGATAGATCTTTGTTTGTCTATGTGGAAATCGTTCAGAACTAAGTTGTTCTTGGTGGATTGAAGCCAAACATGAAGTTCTCAAGAACACCATGATGACATCATCCTAGTACACCTCAAATCTTGATGATTTCACGGTTAAAAGTTAAGATTCAAAAGATAGAAAGGTGTAGAATCAAGTGTAGATCAAAGATGTACAAGATTAAGGTTGAGATCTTACCGGAATTGTGAGAAATCGGAGAAAAAGTAAGGTTGGAGTGCTGGTCGGACAAGAGAGTACAAAAGTGGTAAGTTGTGATGGTGACAGGGGGTATTTATAGGGTTTCCCAAAGTGGAAAGGGCTGGTCGATCGGGTGGCAGCCTGGTCGACTGGTCACCTGGTCGATTAGTCAGTTGGTTCGAGTGTTCGGAGCAACGAGTTTTGCCGTTTCGATTGCGATTGCGAGCGTTGCGATGCGATAGAGTCTCTTATTCAAATTACTTTTAATCCCAGCTACTATATCTAACGTACAATCATCCTATTTCGCTTGCGTTTTGCGTTTGCGATTCGAATGCGATTGAGTTTCGATTGCGTTTCGATTGATCACCACAACATAACATAAATAAACATGCACAAGTAACACATAAAAGGCACACACACGTATAACAATAACCCAAAATGCGAAATTCGAGTTGCGAGTGTGATTGCGAATAGCGATAAGCGATCAAATATGCGATAATTATCTAATAAACCTCGATTATTAATAAGTACTCCACATAATACAACTAACGTGATGCATAAAATAGACTATCTACTAGTCAAAGAAGTCAAAATAGGAATTGAGCAAGGAGTGACAGATCGCAATTAGCAATCTTGTCTCCTTTTGACTCCAATCTTGACTTTGACTTTGACTTTCGAAATACGGGGTGTTACATATACCGTTTCAACGCTTTACCGTTTAAATTAAAATATTATAACAAGTCTGGGTGCGGTTCGAATACCATAACCTTTAAAATACTATACCGTTAAGTATTTTGAAATACTCGGGTACGGCTCGAATATATTATACTGTTTCAATAGTTTACCGTTTAAATAAAAAAACATTATAAAAATTCTGGGTGCGGTTCGAATACCATAACATTTAAAATGCTATACCGTTAAGTATTTTGAAATACTTGTGACAACTGACACTTTTTCATGTAATTCCGTACGATGTGAACAGTAATTTGTAATTTATGGTTGTGCATGTTAAACTTATGATATGAATGATTTCATGCTTCACTTTCAAAAGGGCTCACAAATACTTTGCATGATGCATGCTACTTATCATTGTTAAATGCAACACGAAACAGTTCAATTAGTGCACAGACGAAACTAGCACACTTATCAGATAAACTAGTAGTACTGATAGGAGTTCAGTACTCAGACAGACATCATGTTAGGACACAGATTGAGGCTTAGAACCAACCTTTATACTAGAACTCCATGTAGGAAAGTAAGGGTTATGAAACTGCCTTCTGAGTGACGAATAAACACTGAAAAGTACCCGGAACACACTCTAAATGCAAAATTCTGCAAAATTCTGCAAAAATCAGCAAATGAACATCAAAATATTGTACAGAAATAAGGTTTAGATGTCCAGAATAACTTGTAAAGTGTCGGGAATGAAAACTGTCATAAAAAGTATCTCATAACTCACTAAACTGCGCAATTTAACACCTTAACGAACCAATAACCGAATGAACAACCGGACACTACCCGAAACACCAAAATTAAACTAGAAGCATTGTTTTAATGTTATATGTGACACCCCAGGAAAACCAGTAAACTGAACAGCACGACTAGCTTCCTCAGTGAGTACGTACCAAATTTCGGGACGAAATTTCTTTCAACTTGGGGATAATGTGACAACTCGTAATTCGAACCTATCTTTGTGTTTAATGTAACATATGTGAACTTTGCGTAATTACCTGATATGTTGGTTTAATGAACGTTATGAGACATTATGTTTGCATTATGTGAATTTATGTAATTCGAACCGCACCACACCCGTCCAATCGCACAAGCCCATTTGGGCCGTACTTCTTGTAACCGAAACCAATGGGCAACCCATGACGGGTTCGGCCCACTTCCTTTGCACGCATAACCTTAGGAGGAGGGTGTATACTCCTCATTAGTTGCAAAACTAGAACACACATCAAAACCCTAGCTCTCCTCTTCTCTCTCTTGTTCGACGGCAATTCCCACATCCGAAGCTTCCCCCTGTCGATCAATCTAGTCCTTCGGCTTCCTGGTGAGTGTTCATCGTTTATAGAATGCTATATTCTTGAGGTTGTTTTGTTGTGTGATCGATTAGGGTTCATGTAATAGTTATATTGCTAAACGTTGCGATTATGAATTGGAAACATATGCTCGATTTGGAGACTGCAGATCCTGTCTCCTTCGCTCACATTGTAAAGAATACAAAGGAGAAGGTTAAAGTGAATTTTCGGCCGATGGAATCTGCCGAGAAAGTTGATGGGGCTGATGTTGTTATTCCATTGTCGTCGGTTCAACAAGTTACTGATAGGTATGCTAACACTTTGTTTGGATATTTTCTGGGTAAACGGTTGGCATTTCCTGTGGTCGATTACTTTGCTAAAAACAACTGGGCTAAATATGGTCTTTCCCGGCTCATGATGAATGCAAACGGGTTTTTTTCTTTAAGTTTTCGTCTAAGGAAGGGATGAATCAAATGCTAGAGGATGGGCCTTGGTTAATCAGAAGTGTTCCCATAATTTTGAAGGAGTGGTCGCCCTCTATCAAGATGGAAAAAGAGGACATTAAAGTGGTTCCAGTTTGGGTCAAGATGCATGATGTGCCGTTAGAGGCATTTACTGAGGATGGGCTTAGCTTGGTTGCCTCTATGATTGGGACCCCTAAGATGTTGGATACGTATACTGCCTCGATGTGTGCTGAATCTTGGGGTAGGAGTAGCTATGCTAGAGCGATATTGAAGTGCAAGCGGGGGCTGAGTTAAAAAAGAGTGTTATTGTTGCTATCCCATCTATGGATGATAGTGGGTATTCAAAGGTGGAAGTCAAGATTGATTATGATTGGGAGCCTCTAAGGTGCTCCTCTTGTTGTGTGTTTGGTCATGATGACAGCTTGTGCCCGAAGAACATTCAGGTACCTTCTAGTGGGGATGCTGAAAAGAATAATGATGAATTTCAGGTTGTAGGGGGCAAGAAGAAGAAAGTGAACAATCAAGGCATCCACATGAAAAATCAGAAGCCTAAGGTAGTTTACAGGCCAGTTGTTAACCCTAAACCAAAATCGTCCTTAAAGAGCCTGATGCAGAATCAAGTTTCAACGTCTAACCCGTTTGACATTCTGAGGGATGATACTGGTAATCAGGGAGGTACCACTGTGGGTCGCGTGGAGAAGAAACCGTCGAGTAACAGGCAGGAATCGGATGAGGAGGAGGTTGAAGAAGTATATAATGAAACTAGTGCATTTATGACATCGGGTACTCGTCCTTCTTCTTCGAAAACAGGGGCAAGCACCTCTTCTACCAAGTTCTCTAATGGATAGGCTGTCTGCTTTTCGTCTGAAGGGGCTGCTGTTTTGTGGCTTCTTTATTTTTGATGATGGTGGTTGAGGACTATGTTTTATGGTTTTTGCATGTTTGTCTACTAGATGTCGTGTCATGATGTATAGTAGACTAGGTTATGGGGTTTTTAGGTCTTTGGTTGTTGGTGTTTGTGTTTGTTTTACATATATGGGGCATGTCCTGTATATGAACTAGTGTGGAACTCATCCTCACTACTTGTACTTATTTGCGGTTGCATTTTAATAGAATCACCGGGGTAACCCTTTACCCAAAAAAAAAAAAAACATATGCTCGATTTCAATATAGTTATATGATGAAACTATTTTTGGTCGACGGATTGAATAATCATATATGTCTGAATGCATGATAAGGGAATGTGATCTTGATTGAGTGTTAGTTGATTAGTTTGTTTTGGCATGAGAAATTGTATTGATGATTCAGGGTGCATGTTAATACTTGAATTCTATAGTCTGATGATCTGATTACATGGTTGCATGATGATAGGTTGTGATTATGATTAGTGGTTAATTAGGGTTTATGAGGATTAACGGATAAATGCATGATTTGATCGATTAAATGTGAAATAGGAAACCGTTTGATCCGTTTTAAATGCTAAATGATTAAGATTAATTGTTATGGACATGTTTGGAATCATTCCCCAAATAACCGACTCTGGATTAGTGTAACCGATCCCATGATTTCAGCAATTATTAAACTGATTACACGAATAATCGCACAAAGTTGAGTCCGTCGCACAAGCCCACACTAGTCGCACAACATTTGACTTGGGCGAACGGTTGGGCTGGTTCATGTTGGGCCTGCATTGTAGGATCGCACAACCCACAACACATGAGTCGCACAAGTCAATGTTGGATCGCACAATATAGGGTCAGTCGCACAAGACCATCCGGATCGCATAAGTCACCCGGATCGCACAAGATACCTATTTGTTATTAATTGGGCCGAGTATGCTGTTGTACTGCTTAACTAATTGGGCCGGGTTTATGATGGATCGCACTATATGTTGGGTCGGGTACTATTGGGCTTATATTTTTTTTTGGGTAAAGGGTTACCCCGGTGATTCTATTAAAATAATCCCAAATCAGTACAAGTAGTGAGGATGAGTTCCACACTAGTTCATATACAGGACATGCCCCATATATGTAAACCAAGCAAAAACAAAAAACCACAAAACCTATGACACCACATAACCTAGCCTACTACACATTATGAAAAAATATCTAGTAGACAAGACAAAACAAAACAAAACTAAAAATCATCCTCCATCATCAAAAACGAAATTGCCACAGATCAGCAGCCCCTTGACACGAACCAACAACACTCTATCCATTGGAGAACTTCGTGGACGAGGTGCTTGCCCCTGCCTTCGATAAACCGGAAGTCATAAATTCATTAGTTTCATTATAGCTTCCAATAACCTCCTCATCATCCGAGTCCTGCTGGTCATGTTGAACTTCATCTGTTTTACCCACATTCTTACCCATATCCGATAATACATCAAAAGGATTGTGCGTTTTGACACTAGATGGCGGACCCGAGGTAGTAGCCCCACCATGAGGCTTGGATCCAATCGGCCGATATTCAAATTTCTGCTTCTGCTTATTAACAGGAAACCCTGCTTTCCTAGCCGCTTTCTTGCGATCCACATCCATAAAACCCTCTTTGTCTACAACCGGCTGCTTCACTTGATTCCGAGTATTGATTCCCTCTTGTTTGTTCTGATTAGTGACCGACCCCTTAGGAGTCCTCCTAGGCTGTCTCGGGCATGAATCATCAGAATGACCAAACACCTTACAATGTGCACACCTAAGAGGACTCCATTCATATTCTACCGACATTTCACTTTACTAAAGCCTTCCCCCTCCAACTCTGGAACCGCAATAACTATCTCCTCCTTAAACCCATTTTCAGCTGAAATTTCTACTAGCGCTCTCGCGTAGCTACTCCTTCCCTAAGTATCCGTGCACATAGATGAAGTGTACGAGTCCAACATGTGACAACCCTCAAAATTCCACGTATTCCGTACAATTTATTAATGATAATTAAAGTGATTGATGATTGTGCTAAACTATTTAACTTCTCTCTGATTTCTGTGTTATGCTTACATGTGCGTGTTAGCATACTAGTAGTATACAGAAAAATTACTAAATAGTCCGGTATGTTTTCCTATGTGTTAGTAATAAATTGCGTTACAAAAATATATAAATAAGACGCCTTACGGAACAATTAAAAAATTTAACAGAACGGTATCTGACCGAACAACCAGACATTACCCGGGATACTAAATATTTGTCAAACATATTATGTAATTATTCTGAACTAGTCATGATCCCCGTATGCCATAACACCCGCTAAAAAGTTACTAACAAACATATATCATTCTAATACTTACAATCTAACTATCTTTTGTAAGTTTTTACATCAAAGCCGCCCCCCCCCAACGATTTTAGTCCCTCAAGGGACCCCACATATCATTCTCACCATACTTCAAATATCTTGTAAGATTATCTTTGATTTATTTATTAGATTGTTAGCTTGTTGAAGTAGACATAAAATATGGAATGATTATTAGAAGTATGGAACCATAAGATACTTCAAATATCTTGTAAGATTATCTTTGATTTATTTATTAGATTGTTAGCTTGTTGAAGTAGACATAAAATATGGAATGATTATTAGAAGTATGGAACCATAAGGTACTTCAAATATCTTGTAAGATTGTCTTTGATTTATTTATTAGATTGTTAGCTTGTTGAAGTAGACATAAAATATGGAATGATTATTAGAAGTATGGAACCATAAGATCATCCATCATTCTCAATCTTTCACCTCCCTCATTTCACTCATCTCTCTCTCACTTTCGGTCACTCCCAAACCGCCACCATCAACACCCTAAACAACCATCATCCTCCAAGTTTCAAGTCCCATTCAAGGTTAAAAGTTGATACAAGAGAGTTTGCTTTGTGTGGAGCTTCATAAGGGCTTTGTTCCTACCTTTTTCACCATCATCCTCTCCATCTTCTTCACTAAGAATCATCCCTAGCTTTAAGCTAGTAGTAAGTCTCGGTTTACCCTTGATCATCTTACTTTTATGGCTAATATTTGTAGAATGATATTTATTTCACAAGAACACTAAAAAGGGTTTAAACAAGAAGATGAAACATGATGTAATTGTGTTAGTATGAAGTTGTTTTGATATGTACTGAGTATTTGCTGATTCACTTGTTGATATGGATGTTTGATGTTGATACGATCACTAAACATAATTAACGGGATCAACCGAATACAAACTAGTAAGCTAGAGACCAAAAACAGCAATCTGTCCATACTTTACAGCCAACTTCAGTTGGCTGTAAACAGGTCATAAACTCAACGAAAAACCGATATTTTGAATCTAAAATATTTCATTATGAAATACGGTTCTAATGGCACCGAAATCGTAATTTTTGGACTTCGTTTACTATTTTTAAAGTGTTAATTTGTAACAGCAACTTAAGCTGAATTTTGACATCAATAAATGGGTGTTATACTTTCGGTCATAACCTGAGTTTTGTGATGAATCGGACCATGAAATTTATACAGTAGATGACAACCGATGCATGTGTAATTACCCCACTGGAATTTCGTAAATCGGACACTCGATGAATTTTTAATAAATTGTTCCGTGGACTGTGGTCAGAAATTCATAAATCTGAGTTCAGTCCGGAATATGATTTTTTATAAAATATTGGTAGTGAACCGGACCCCGATATTTTTACACGATAAAATATGGAACGTTTAAGACATCTTGTAAAAATTTGGGAATTTTTGGATTAATTTAACTATTTTATTAAAATGTCCGAAAACAGCCGGTTTTGAATATAAATGCTGAATTGAGATAAGTTGTGACTTGCGTGTCTAAATGTCGAGTATGCTATCCGTGAATGATCTAACATGTTATATATGTTATGTGCATTATCGTATGTTTGATTTTGAGTGGGGAATGTATGGGAAACTTAGATGGGCATAAACCGTTAAAACGATGCATGTTGTGTGATAGATACGTGTAGGAACTTTGTGTTCTATTTGAAAGCCACTAAATGACTAACTGGTAAATTATATTAGGACGTGATTGACCGACCTTAACTGTTAGCTATATTTGAGAATCTAACCGAGCAAACCGAGGTGAGTTCACACACTTTCTAAGGCATGGGATTCCCGGTGGTTTGGGAATGGGTTAAAGAATTAAAACGGAATCTACATATCTTACTTAGGTAGGATATGTACGGCCATCCTCCTCGGGTAGGATGCCTGTATTAATCCTGCGTATTCTCTTTAGGAGAACTACGTACGTTCGTCCTCCTTGTGTAGGACAACAACCTTAAACTTACTAGACAAAACTCTATCATAAGTCCCTCATTTTATATCGACTTAATCGCCGAGGCCAATGGCGAGCGGGTCATTAGTTAATAGCGCTATTAGGTTTAACAAACCTCACACCGTGCCAGTCGGACGGGCGTGTACTAATGGACTATGGCAAACCATCAGTGATGATAGACACTGATGTAGGGCACAACTTACTTGCGTAGTAGTCGATATCATACGGTCTAGTGGTTCACATAGGGAAGCCCCCACTAATCATGAACAGGGTATCGGTAATAGAGAATGAACTGGTTAAACTTTCTTTCAACTACGGGGTAACCCCCACGGCAATTACGCCAACGAAAGACAAACCACGTTTTCAGAAAACAACTTAAAACTAAACAACCATACGTGAACTCACTCAACTTTGTTGTTGACTCGTTGTTACATGCCTTACAGGTCGTTAAATGCTTGGAGCTTACACGAGAAGAAGGAGTCGTTGTGGGATACGGACTGTCATGTTCCGTAATAAACCCTTAATCCTTATGAACTTATTAAACTTGCGTTTTGAACTTTAACTTATAAACTATGGACTTATATTTTGGACTTTACGTTTATGCTTTCGCTGTTTAAATTAAAACTTGGTTAACTAGCTTTTGGTCACCAATCGTATTGTGGTTGGCTTTAATTACTTAAATACGTAGTTCAGTATGATTGGTGGCTCGATCCTGGTCATGTCACACCTCCAAGCGGTAGTACTCCGCATGGTGGATTTTGGGGGTGTGACAGATTGGTATCAGAGCCATTGGTTATAGTGAACTGGGTTTTAAAAAGGGGAAAAGCTTTTTGATAAAACCAGACTATAACCTGTACAGTGCTCAACGATCCGCAACGACGCTTCGCTCCACGTGCAAGACTCAACGTTTTAGGTAATATGGTATATGTTTTATTGCCTACTTGCTAGATTACATAGAACTTTGTTCATGGTATGCTTAGATGCACATAACCACTATTGCATGAGAACACTTGTGTGCTTACTCTCTTTTGTCCTCGCACTTTTCGCGAACCTCTCTCACTTATGTTACTTTTGCTATGAAGATCATGGCTGGACGTATTAACATGACTCAAGCCCAGTTGACGGCTCTCATTAACGAACAAGTTGCTGCGGCACTTGCAGCTGCACAAGCAGGAGGTATACCCTGCAGTCGTAACTCACACTAGGATTCTTAGATCCTACACTCCTTGACCAACTCTTGTGTTTAACCTTGTCCTGTTCTTATACACAACAGGTCAACACGCTCAGCCACCTGTTTGCACTTTCAAGAATTTCATGGACTGTCGTCCTAGCACGTTTACTGGCACTGAAGGAGCAGTTGGACTCCTCCATTGGTTTGAAAAGCTCGAGTCAGTATTTGAGATGTGTGAATGCCCTGAGGCTCGCAGGGTGAAGTACGCCACCGGTACCCTAGAAGGCATTGCGCTGACTTG
Source organism: Helianthus annuus (assembly GCF_002127325.2). NCBI lineage: Eukaryota > Viridiplantae > Streptophyta > Magnoliopsida > Asterales > Asteraceae > Helianthus > Helianthus annuus. The sequence continues at coordinate 76,495,903 of NC_035441.2, forward strand.
GTGGAACGCGCAAGTTCAGATTTTAGGGTTGGCAGCTGCTAACGCCACCCCTTGGAATGATTTTAAGGAACTCATCAAATGGGAATACTGCACACGTGATGACATCCACAAGTTGGAAGTGGATCTCTTTCATCTGAAAATGATAGGGTCGGAAATTGAAGCTTATACGAAACGGTCAAACGAGCTGGCCATCTTGTGTCCAACTATGGTGGACCCTCCTATCAAACGCATTGAGTTGTATCTCAAAGGGCTAGCACCAGAAATCCAAAGCCATGTGACGTCGGCTAATCTTGATAACATCCAGGATATTCAACGTCTTGCTCATCGCCTCACCGATCAGGCAGTGGAACAGAACAGGCTGCCTAAACGTATCAGCGCTACTACTACCGCTACCACTTCAGCTACTCCTGCTACTCCCAGTGACAACAAGAGAAAATGGGAAGGGGATTCCAGCAAGGGTTCAGCTACAGTTCAGTCTCAGGTTCAGCAGCGAAAGACTGACAACTATCACAGCCCTGGTCAGCAATCTTCGGGTAATCAGGGACGGGGTGTATATCGAGGAAATCACCCAAGGTGCAACAATTGTAACAGACACCACAGTGGCCAGTGCAACAAGGGTCGTTGCCAGAGGTGTCTCAAGATGGGTCATGAGGCCAAGGATTGTAGGAGCCCACGGCCTGCAACTCAGGAACGCCAGCAGCAGCAGCAAACACCACAGAATCAGCAACAGGGCAACAAGGGATGTTTTCATTGTGGCGCTGAAGGTCACTTCAAGAGACACTGCCCCCAGCTAAACCGAAACCAGAACAACAACAATAACAATAATAATCAAGGCAATGGGAACAACAACGGGGGAAACAACAATGATGGGAACAACGGCGCTAGGGGTCGTGCATTTGTGCTGGGGCAGGGTGATGCCAGGAATGATCCTAACGTGGTTATGGGTAAGTTTCTTCTCGACGACTTTTATGTTACTGTTTTGTTTGATTCGGGTGCGGATACCAGTTATATGTCTCTGAAAGTTAGTCAAATGCTCAAGCGCACACCCACACTTTTGAACACTAAGCATATCGTAGAGTTAGCTAACGGTAAAAGTCTAGAGGCCACACACATAGTTCAGGGTTGTAATCTTATCCTCGCTGGTCAACTTTCTTTATCGATCTCATTCCTATAGCTCTGGGTAGTTTCGACATCGTCATTGGTATGGATTGGTTATCCCAACATCGAGCAGAGATCTTATGCAAGGAGAAGATTGTTCGTATTCCCCGTTCTGGTAAAGAACCTCTCGAAGTTCAAGGCGACAAGAGTGGTGCCGTGGTTGGCATCATCTCCTTCTTGAAGGCCCAGAAGTGTTTGCGAAAGGGTCACACTGCCATTTTGGCACTTGTTACAGACACATCAACGAAAGAGAGGAGATTAGAGGATATCCCAGTTGTACGTGATTTTCCTCAAGTGTTTCCTGAAGAAACCTGGTCTACTGCCTCATCGCCAGGTCGAATTCTAGATAGAACTAGCTCCTGGAGCAGCACCCATAGCTCGCGCACCGTATCGATTAGCTCCAATCGAACTGGAAGAACTGTCTAAGCAATTGCAAGAACTCTTGGATAAGGGTTTTATACGTCCTAGCTCTTCGCCTTTGTGACAACCCTCAAAATTCCATGTATTCCGTACAACTTATTAATGAAAATTAAACTGCTTAATGACTGTGCTGAATCATTTGACTGCTTTCTGATATCTGTGTTATACTTACATGTGTATGTTAACATACTAGTAGATATTATCTATTCGGAATGCGGTTCGGCCGTTCTTTTGGAGCATTATTCGGAGTGGTATGCAAACGAATGCGTGGAGTGATAATTGGTGTCATTTGAGTCCTCTTAGGTCTTTTATAACACCAAGACATATTGCGAACGCGGGTTTTAATCTTCAATCTACGGTGGCAGAGTTACTTGATGAGAATGGGCAATGGAAATGGCCCCAAGCATGGTATGATATTTACCCGGTTCTGATTGGGTTAACTGTTAATCAACAGAACTCCCAGTTAGCGGATCAAATGGTTTGGAAGGACTTGGATGGTCATGATCAGCACTTTAGCTCATTGGAAGTGTGGCACACCTTACCGACACGTGACATTCCAGTTAAGTGGGCTAGCATGATTTGGTTTAGTCAATGTATCCCGAGACACTCATTCCATCTTTGGTTGGTGATAAAAAACAAGCTCAAGACACAAGATCGGTTGGCGGTTTGGGAAGCGGGCAGCGAAACAAACCGAAGACTCATGTGTTGTCCCCTTTGTAAGCATGGTACGGATTCTAGAGATCACTTATTTTTCATGTGTAGTTTTGCTTCACAAGTCTGGTCAAACATAAGGATGCTGGTAGATATGGATAACGTTAACGACTCGTGGACCTCTGTTGCGGATTGGATGGAACACAACTCGGAATCCAAAAGTTTGAAGCACATCATGTGTAAGCTAGTGATAGTGGCGTCATCTTACTACATATGGAAAGAGCGGAATAATCGGCTTTTCACGTCTACGGAGTGTACGACTAAACAGGTGACCGAGAAAATCAAAAACATTGTCCGGCTTCGGCTAATGGGCTTCGAATATAGGGGTGATGTGGATTATCGACGGACTCTTACAAAGTGGCAGATCCTATGTAGGGCATCGGATGAAGACCCAGGCTAAGGAAGATGCTTAGTGTTTATCGTTTGTAGTAATTGTTTGTTTTGGTAGTGTTTGGGCTTTGTGTCGTGTTTGGTTGAACGTCTGTTGCTGGTCTTGTTTTTCTTGCTGTCCTAGTCTTGGTATGCCAAGTCTAGTTGCGTGTGCTATGTCAGGCACATGATTTGTTCTTATTGGTTATTTATAAAATTTACCGGGGTAACCCTTTACCCAAGAAAAAAAACATACTAGTAGTATACAGAAAAGTTACTAAATAGTCTGTTATGCTTTCCTGAGTGTTGAAAATTAATTGTGTTACAAAAATATATATATAAGACGCCTTACGGAACAATTAAACAATTTAACGGAACAGTATCCGACCGAACAACCGGGCATTACCTGGGACACCAAAATATGCAAGAAAAATTGTTTAATTATTTCTTGGCTAGTTATGATCCCGTACACCATAACACCCACTAAATTCTCTGGTAACTAACATATGTAGCTAAATACATGGATATGAAATATTTACCAACTATCATGAAAACTTACAATTAACCCCCCCCCATGCCCATTTACGGTCACCATGGACCCACCCCCATATCCCACTAGATCTTCATTCTAATATTTTATTAGATTACTTGCTTGTTGGATGTTGTTTTTACTTGGTGTTTAACCCTAGCTCTCTCTCCTTTTTGGCGATTTTTTGCTCATCATGAATCCTTGGTTTTTCTTTGTGATCTGATGTATAACAGTCTGTGATTAGAATCTTGTGTATTCAAAATTCTATAACGAACTCGTTAGCATTAGGGATAAATCCAAAACTAGGTTATCTTTCTGTTTCTTTCAAATCGTCGGCCTTGTTCTTCAATTCGAAACCCTGATTTATTAAGCTAGTTGTTGTTGATTGCGGTTAACTGAGATTAACTTAGCTAGATTGATAACATTGGTTTAATCGATTAAGGGAAATAGATTGAAAATAGGGTTTTAAAGGATTAGGGTTTCCTGTCTTCTTGCTCGTAGTTTATCTGGAGTGCTTGTTGTTTTGCGTGCATGGTTGTTTAGTTTTCTGTTTAATGGAGAGAGTTGATGATTCTGATTTGGCTGATCGTTCCAAGTTGAATGATGGAGATGTTCATGATCGTGGGAAACTTCCTAACTTGAACAAGGGGTTTGCGAATAGGGTGTTGAAGATTGATGGTAATACTCGGCTGCCGCGAAGGGGAATTGTTCAGAATATACAATCGGAACCGAAGAAAATCAATGTGATTGATGAATTAATAAAGATTACGGAGCCGGTGCTGGATGCTAATCTGGGTCAGGGAATGTCGGCTACGGATGAAACTGGGAACAAGAATGCGGATTTGATTAAACCTAAATCTTACGCGGATTCGGTGAAAAATCATAATGTTCAGCAGGTGAATTTCAGATCTCTTGCTTGTTCGGTGCAGCATGAGGATTGTGATATTGTTCTTCCTGTGGAATCTGTTCGGGTCGTGCAGGATAAGTTAGCGAATACAGTGTATGGATACTTTTTGGGTGACCGTATTGCATATCCTGTGGTTGATTATTTTGTCAAGGTTAACAGGAAAAAGTTTGGTCTGCAGAAGTCAATGATGAACGCAAATGGCTTTTTCTTTTTTAAGTTCGAAGACCATAAAGGGATGTTGGATGCTTTAGCTGCTGGTCCGTGGATTATTAGGTCGCAACCGTTTTTCCTTCAAGAATGGACACCAACTACAAAGTTAGAGAAGAAGGAGGTTAAGAAAGTTCAAGGTTGGGTTAAAGTTCATGAAGTTCCGATTGCTGCATATACGGAAGACGGGCTGAGTATGATTGCGACTGCCATAGGTGAGCCGAAAATGCTTGACTCGTATACTACGTCTATGTGTGTAGATAATTGGGGTAGGAGTAGCTTTGCACGTGCTCTTATTGAGGTGACAGCGGACAAAGAGCTTAAAGAAAAAATAACTATGGCTATCCCCAACCTGAGTGGTGATGGATTTATGAAGGAAACGATGTATGTTGAATACGAATGGAATCCTTTAAGATGCTCGTCATGTTGTGTCTTCGGTCACTCTAATGACTCTTGTCCTAAGAATCCGAAACCTGCTATTCAGAAAGGTGGTAAGTTACCAGGTAATCAAGGTAGATCTCAAACGAAGGCTAATCCTAGAGTTGATGATGATGGCTATATGGGAGTGCATAACAAGAAAGTGGCCAGGAAAACGGGTATAAAATATTCCTAAACCGAAACCGAAATTTGAGTATAGACCGATTTCTAACAGTCGAAAAGCTGATTTGAAACTTAAGTCAGCTGGCCCGAATTTTCAATCCTCAAACCCATTTGATGTTTTAAATTCGGTTGAAGCGGATGAAGGGCAAAGTAGTAAACAGCATAATGGGGATGGGTTTGACGACTCTGATGATGAGGAGGTGATAGAAGTATATAACGAGACGAATGATTTTCTGGTGGGGGATTCCTCCAAACCGAGAGACACTAAAGGGGCAAGCACTCCTTCTCCAATGGTTACTGATGGTTAGTCTGGCTACTTGGAATATTAGGGGGTTGAACCGCCCTCTAAAGCAAAAGGAGGTTCGTCAGGTGGTGAAGGAGAATGGTGTTAGTTTTTGTGCGGTCCTTGAGTCTCATGTTGAGATTAGTAAACTTGATAAAGTGTGCAATTCAGTTTTCCGTAATTGGGAGTGGGCGTCTAACGGTGGCCATTGTGACAAAGGAACTCGGATCATCATTGGATGGGACCCGGATGTGTTTGATATAATGGTTTTAGCTCAAACGTCTCAAGTGATACATGTTCAAATGATGATTAGAAGCGATAAAAAGGTTATCTTCTGTTCGATTGTTTATGCATCAAATTTCTATATTACTAGGAGAGAGTTGTGGAGCCACTTGGCTAGACATAAAATTCTGGTAGATAATAAACCTTGGGTTTTAATGGGGGATTTTAACTCCACTTTGAATTTGGAAGATAAATCTATGGGATCCTCTGGTATATCTACTAGTATGCGGGAGTTTCAAGAATGTGTTAATCATCTTCAAGTGGCGGATATTAAGAGCATAGGGTTCCACTTCACGTGGACTCAAAAGCCGAAGAAAGGGGTCGGTTTATTAAAGAAGATCGATAGGGCTATGAGTAACATTCAGTTTGTTAGTGATTACCCGGAAGCGGTTGCGATGTTTCAACCATATCGAGTCGCTGACCATTGCCCGTGCATTCTTAGAATTAACAAGATGGTAAAGAAAAAAGCTAGTTCTTTCAAGTTTGCAAATTTCTTGGTTCATAAACCGGGTTTTTTGGATGTTGTTAAGAGTAATTGGGACCTGACCATTTCGGGAGTGCACCAGTTTCGGCTGGTTAAAAAGCTTCGAGCCCTAAAGTCTCCTCTTAGATCTCTTTTGTTCAAACAGGGAAATCTTCATAAAAAGGTAGAAGAGTTACGTGGGAAATTGGATGTTATTCAAAGGGAAGTAGAGAGAGATCCCTTCAATGAAAATGCTAGACGTGAAGAAGTCATTGTTACTCGAATTTTCCAAGAAGCGTGTCTTGATGAGGAACGATTTTTAAAGCAAAAATCTAAAGTGGCTTTGTTAAGAGCGGGGGATGCTAACTCTAAATTTTTTCATTTGTCGCTTAAAACTAGAAACCATCGAACTCGTATTGAAGGTATTACTGATATAAATGGGATTTTTTGTGAAGGCCAGTCCGTTCCTGAGGCTTTTGTCAACTATTATGAGACGTTTTTAGGGTGTGAAGGTGATATCTCTTCGTTTTTGTCGCCGGAGATTTTTCAGAATCGTCTAAGTCAGAACGTTGCTGATGACATGATTCGTTCTATCACAGTGGAGGAGATCAAATCGGCTATGTTTGCTATTGGTAACGATAAAGCTCCGGGTCCTGATGGGTACACAGCGGCTTTTTTTAAGAGCTCATGGGAGATTGTTGGTACGGATGTTACGAATGCCGTTATGGATTTCTTTATTTCAGGACGGTTGCCCCAGGAGATAAATCATACACTTATTGTGCTTTTACCTAAAATGACTACCCCTGCTACGGTAAAGGATTTCCGTCCCATTGCTTGTTGCAATGTTATTTACAAGTGTATTAGTAAGATTCTGTCTGATCGGTTGAAGGTGGCCCTTAATGAGGTTGTCAGTATAAATCAATCTGCTTTTGTTCCTGGTAGGAAAATATCGGACAATATTCTTCTTACGCAGGAGTTAATGCATAATTATCATAAAGATTATGGGCCTCCTAGGTGTGCGTTTAAGGTTGACATCCAAAAAGCTTATGATACTGTGGATTGGAATTTTCTTGAAGATGTTTTACTGGGATTCGGGTTCAACCAGATGATGATAAAGTGGATTATGCTTTGCGTTTCTACTCCGTCATATTCAGTCTGTGTGAATGGTAGTGTCCATGGTTTCTTCAAGGGCAAACGTGGCCTCCGACAAGGAGATCCTATTTCTCCTTACCTTTTCACGTTGGTTATGGAAGTTTTGACGTGTAAGTTACAACAAGCCTCTTCTATTGATTCGTCTTTCAGATTCCGTAACAAGTGTCAACGTCAACGCATCATCAATCTTTGCTTTGCGGATGATTTGTTTCTGTTTGCTAGAGGGGATGTGAGATCGGCTACATGTATTATGAAGGCTCTCTCTCAATTCTCTCGTATGTCTGGCTTGATTCCGGATGTTCAAAAGAGTACCAGTTTCTTTTGTAATGTTCTGCAGCATGTCAAGGGGGCTATTCTAGGAATTATTCCCTTTGTGGAAGGTGAGTTACCAGTCAGGTATTTGGGGGTCCCGTTGATTTCGACTAGGCTCCTATACAAAGATTGTAGTATTTTAATTGAGAGATTGGAGAAGCGTATCTTAAATTGGAAGAATCGGCTCTTGTCTTTTGCGGGTAGAGTTCAGCTTATATTATATGTTTTATCCTCTATGCACATTTTTTGGGCCTCTGTGTTAATTCTGCCGGCTAGGGTTATCAAGGAGTTAGAAACAAAAATGAGGAATTTTTTGTGGTCGCAAGATGGTTCCTTTCAAAGAGGGAAAACTAAGGTTTCGTGGGATTCTATATGTAAGCCGAAATATGAAGGAGGCCTTGGGTTGCGAAGAATTCAAGATGTTAATAAAGCTCTTATGGTTTCGCATATATGGAGCATTATTACCAAGCGGGATTCTCTTTGGGTTCAATGGATCTATTCCAACAGGTTAAGGAATACTAAGTGTAGAATTCCTTCGGTATGCTGCTGGAGTTGGAGAAAAATTCTCCAGTTACGACCGATTATTAGGAATCATGTTTGGTCAAAGCTTGGTGATGGTGGGATGACATCCGCGTGGTATGACCGTTGGTGTGAGTGCGGGCCTTTAGCCAGTTTCATATCTCCTCGTATCATTCATGCAGCTGGGTTCTCTCTTCATGATTCGGTCAAGGATGTTTGGCGGAAGGTTCTTGGAAGTGGCCTACGGCTTGGCGGGATCTGTTTCCGGTTTTGATTCAACTTGATAACCTGCAACTTAACCCGAATAGTAGAGATAGATTTCTTTGGAAAGATGGTGATAAATCGTATGATCATTCGTCTGCGTGTGTGTGGCAATCTATCCGAGCTAGGGAGACGGAAGTAGACTGGGTGAATGTGGTATGGTTTTCTCAATGTATCCCTCGGCATGCTTTCCTTATGTGGCTCATCATGCGTAGGAAGCTTTTGACTCAGGATAAAATTCTACAATGGGATCTGACGAGAAGAAAGAACATGAACATGATGTGCTGCTTATTGTGTTTCGAAAATAATGACTCTCACGAGCATCTGTTTTTCGAATGTAAGTTCTCGACTCAGATTTGGTGCTCGGTTAGGGATAAGGTGAATATGGATACGGTTGACCCGAAGTGGATTGATGTGACGAATTGGCTCTTAGCTGGAGGTGCGTCTAAATCGGTTTTCAATTATTCAAGTCGTCTTATAGTGGCAGCTTCAGCGTATTACATTTGGCAAGAGCGAAATGCTAGACTGTTTAAAAATCAAACGAGACCTCCAGATATTATTACCTCTTTGATTCTTCAGACAGTTCGATACAAACTTATGGGAGCTAAATACAAGAAAATGGATAAAGTCAGACGCTTTCTACAGCTGTGGGATATTCATGATGACTCGATGCTTGACGACGCTAGCTAGTTGTTTATGATTGGTGTGTAGGTTGTTTGTTCTAGATTATTGTCTAGTGGGAGTTGAATTGTGAACTAGTTGTCTCGTTTTTTCTTGTGTTACTTTCATGGGGGGTTGTCCCATGTTAGAACTAGTATGGGCTTTCCATACTACTTGTTTTTATGCTTTTGTGAATATATAGAATCACCGGGGTAACCCTTTACCCAAAAAATAGATTACTTGCTTGTTTCAGTAGCCAAAATATGGGGGAAGAGATTATAAGTATGGAGCATAGGATTGCAATATCATTCCAAATCATTTCATATCTTCTCAAGATCACCACCATACCTCCACACCATACCCACTAGATTTTATTTCATATTTTATTTAGATTGATTGCTTGAGATCTTGGACATAATATTGAGAAATCTCTACAAGTATGGTGGCATAGATTATGAGATCATTTCATATCTTTCACTCTCTCACTTCACAAGATCACCATATCCCACTAGATCTCCTTATATATTTTATTAGATTGTTGCTTGATTTGGTGAACATGATATTGAGAAATCTTATAAGTATGGCTCATGAGATTTGCAAGACCATACTTCTCACCTCAACACTCAACCTCACTACTCTCTCTCTCTCTCGATTCGGTTCCCCCAAACCGAACCCACCCCCCTCTCTCTTCACATCTTCATCTTCCATTTTTACAAGTCCCTTTTTAAGCTTAGAAGGATTCAAGAAGGTAGCTACTTGTGGAGCTTCAAGAAGGGCTTTGTCTTGCTTGTTCTTCATCTTTTCTCATCATCCTCCTCAATAGATTCTACCCTAGCTATAAGCTAGTAGTAAGCTCTTGTTTAACCTTTGTTCATCTTATTTTATGGCTAACATTGTAGTATGATGCTTATGTTTACAACTAAAATGCAAGAACACTAAAAATATAAACATAAAGGTTACATGAAGTTTACTTGTATATGAAATGCTATTAGTTGATGTTGTCATGGGTATGTTGTTGGTTTAGGGTTGGTTAATACATATATGATGATTGATCGTCGAACTCTTGATAGAATCCGTTGTTCGGACATGTGTTGATACAATATAGTAACATATTAAACTATAAAGAACATGCTGAATCACATTTCCAGCCAACTTCATCAGGCTGTAAACAGGTTGTAAACACTACGAAAAACTGATGTTTTGACTCTAAAACGTGTTATTATGAAATACGGTTCTAATGGCACTGGAATCGTAATTTTTGGACTCCGTTTACTATTTTAAAAGCGTCTTTTCGTAACAGCAGCTAGAGCTGCAATTTTTCTGCTGAAAAAGTGCGTCTTGTTTTCTGTTATAACTTGTAATCTGTGTGGAGTCAGATCACGAAATTTATACCATAGTTGATCATCGATGTATTTGTAATTACCCCACTGGAATTTCGTAAATCGGACGCTCGATGAATTTTAAATAAATTATCTCGTGGACTGTGGTCAGAAAAATATAAATCTGAATTCATTCCGGAAAATGAATTTTTATAAAATATTGGTAATGAACCGAACCCCGATATTTTTACACAATAAAACTTGGAACGTTTAAGGCATTCTATAAAAAATTGGGAACTTTTGGAATAAGTTAACTATTTTATTAAAATGTCCGAAAACAGCCGGTTTTGAATGTTAATGCTGAATTGACATAAGTTGTGACTTGCGTGTCTAAATGTCGAGTATGCTATCTGTGAATGATCTAACATGTTATATGTGTTACGTGCACTATCGTATGTATGCTTATGAGTGGGAAATGGATGGGAAGTATATATATACGGGCATAAACAGTTAAAGTAATGCATGCTATGTGATAGATACGTGTAGGAACTTTGTGCTCTATTTGTAAGACACTAAATGACTAACTGTAAATCATACTAGGACGTGATTGACCGACCTTGACTGTTAGCGATATTTGAGAATCTAACCGAGCAAACCGAGGTGAGTTCACACTTTTCTACAAAGCATCGTAATTTCCCGGTGGGAATGGGAATGGTTACAGGAATAGGGATTCCTCGTCCTTTGGGACGCGTTCAGGAATGTGAATTCCTCGTCCTTGAGACGTGTTCAGGAATGTAAATTCCTCGTCCTGTTGGGACGTATTAGACTTACTGGACTAGAACTCTATCAGCGAAGTCCCTCCCTTTTTGTATCGACTTAATCGCCGAGACTATGGCGAGCGGGTCATTAGTTAATATCGCTATTAGGTTTAACAAACCTCACACTGTGCCAGTCGGACGGGTGTGTACTAATGGACTATGGCACGTCGGTGGTGATAGAACACTGACGCTAGGGCACAATTGATTTTTGTTAGTAGTCGATATGATAAACGAGTCTAGTAGTTTAAAATACTGTGGTAGCTCCGCACGGCCAAACTGCCAGGCTGGATAGCCAGGGAAGGTGGACATGGGATGGTTAACTAATAAACATTTTCGAACTATGGGGTAACCCCCACGGCTGGATAGCCGAATGAGATTAAACTATGTTTTTGGAAACAACTCTAAAATGGACAACCAACCGTGAACTCACTCAACTTTGTTGTTGACTCGTTATTACATGCTTTGCAGGTCATTAGATGCTATGGAGCTTGCATATGGAGGTGGTCGTTGTGGGATGTGAACTGATATGTCCCGTATTTAATAAATAAACTTTATGAACTTATTAAACCTACATTTTGGACTTTAAACTTATGAACTATGGACTTATGATTTGAACTTATGTTTTATGCTTCCGCTGTTAACCTAAAATCGGTTTACTTCCTTTTGGTCACCAATCGTATTGTGTTTGGTTTATTTACTTAATTATGTTGTTCAATATGATTGGTGGTTCGATCCTGGTCACGTCACGCCTCCAAGCGGTGATATTCCGCAGGGTGGATTTTGGGGGTGTGGTATCAGAGCCATTGGTTATAGTGAACTTGGTTTTAAAAAGGGAAAAGATTTTTGATAAAACCAGACTATAACCTGTGTAGTGCTCAACGATCCACAACGACGCATCGCTCCACGTGCAAGACTCGACACCATAGGTGGTATGATATATGTTATACTTTCGGTTAGATAGTTCACACTGTGCATTGGATAATGTGATAATTGCTATTTGAAACTTGTGTGCTTACTCTCTACTGTCGTCCCACACTTATGCACTTTCGCGACACTTCCTCACTTACGTTGCTTCATTATGAAGATGATGAGCGGACGCGGAGGACGTATCAACCTCACTCAAGCCCAGTTGACGACTTTGATCAACGAACGAGTTGCTGAGGCACTCGCAGCTGTTCCTGCAGGAGGTCAACATGCTCAACCTCCTGTGTGCATGTTCAAGACGTTCATGGACTGCCAACCTACCACTTTCAGCGGCACAGAAGGAGCAGTAGGCCTTCTTCACTGGTTTGAGAAACTCGAGTCTGTTTTCGAGATGTGTGAATGCCCTGAAGATCGCAGGGTGAAGTATGCTACTGGAACACTCGAGGGTGCTGCGTTAACCTGGTGGAAAGCACAGGTTCAACTGCTTGGGTTGGCGGTTGCTAATGCCATCCCGTGGAACGGTTTCAAAGAACTGATTAGAGAAGAGTACTGCAGTCATGACGACATCCACAAGCTGGAGGTGGAGTTTTTTAATTTGAAAATGACGGGGTCTGAGATCGAGGCATACACGAAGAGGTCGAACGAGCTGGCCATCCTGTGCCCCACTATGGTGGACCCTCCCTACAAACGCATTGAGCTGTACCTTAAGGGGTTGGTGCTAGAAATTCAAAGCCACTTAACCTCAGCTAACCTTGGCACTATACAGCAAGTCGTTAAGTTGGCTCATCGCCTCACTGATCAGGCAGTTGAACAGAACAGGCTGCCAAAGCGTATTAGCGCCACTACTTCTGATGCTCCCAACGACAATAAGTGCAAGTGGGATGGAAATCTGGGCAAGGGTTCCGCTTCAGCTCAATCTCAGCAGCGGAAGATAGATGAGTACAGGAGCCCCAGTCAGCAGTCTTCTGGGAATCAAGGTCAGGGTGGATACAAGGGAAATCACCCCAAATGTAATCGCTGTAACTTGCACCACAGTGGGCCATGTGGTAAGGGCAACTGTCATCGATGCAACAAGCCTGGTCACATGGCAAGGGACTGCAGGAGTCAGCATCCAGCGAATCAGAACCGGCAGCAACAGCAAGCCCCACCCAATCAACGCCAGCAACGGCAACAACAAGGTAACAACAAAGGATGCTTTCAATGTGGCGCTGAAGGCCACTTTAAGAGGAACTGCCCCCAACTGGACCAAAACCAGAACAATAACCAAAGAAACGGGAACCACAATGGAAACAACAACGGAGGCAACAATGAAGGTAACAATAATGGAAATGGCGCCTAAGGTCGTGTGTTCGTGATTGGTCAGAGAGAAGCAAGGAACGATCCCAATGTTGTGATGGGTAAGTTTCTTCTGGACGACTTCTTTGTTACTGTTTTGTTCGATTCGGGTGCCAATACTAGTTATGTGTCCGTAAAAGTTAGCCAAATGCTTAAGCGCACTCCAACACTTCTGAACACCAAACACACGGTAGAACTAGCTAACGGTAAAAGTCTTGAAGCCACACACGTAGTTAAAGGTTGTAACCTCGTCTTAGCTGGTCAGACTTTCTCTATCGATCTTATTCCTATCACACTGAGTAGTTTCGACATCGTTATTGGGATGGATCGGCTATCTCATCATCAAGCGGAGATTGTTTGTAAGGAGAAAATCGTCCGCATTCCTCGTTCTGGTTAAGAACCTCTCATGATTCGTGGCGACAAGAGTGGTGCTGTCGAAGGCATCATCTCTTTCCTTAAGGCCCAGAAGTGTTTGCGAAAGGGCCACACTGCCATTCTAGCACTCGTTACTGACACATCAACAGAAGAGAAGAGAATTGAAGACATCCCTATTGTGCGCGATTTTCCCGAGGTATTTCCTGAGGAATTACCTGGTCTTCCGCCTCATCGCCAAGTTGAGTTTCAAATCGAGCTAGCTCCTGGAGCAGCGCCAGTAGCTCGAGCACCATATCGTCTAGCTCCATCAGAACTTGAAGAACTTTCCACACAACTACAAGAACTCTTGGAAAAGGGTTTTATACGTCCTAGCTCTTCGCCCTGGGGAGCTCCAGTCTTGTTCGTAAAGAAGAAAGATGGTACTTTCAGAATGTGTATTGACTATCGCGAGCTTAACAAGGTGACTGTGAAGAATCGTTATCCTCTTCCACGTATTGAAGACTTGTTCGACCAGTTGCAAGGGTCGAGCTATTACTCCAAGATTGATTTGAGATCGGGATACCATCAGCTAAGGGTCCGAGATGAGGACGTCTCCAAAACAGCATTCAGAACTCGTTAGGGCCATTACGAGTTTCTGGTTATGCCATTCGGGCTGACGAATGCACCAGCGGTCTTCATGGATCTCATGAACCGAGTGTGCAAGCCTTACCTGGATAAGTTCGTTATTGTGTTCATCGATGATATCCTGATCTATTCTAAGAGTCAGGAGGAACACGAGCAGCATCTATGACTTATGCTGGAACTTCTTCGAAAAGAGCAGTTGTATGCCAAGTTTTCAAAATGTGACTTCTGGCTTCGCGAAGTCCACTTTCTAGGCCATGTGGTAAACAAGGATGGAATTCATGTGAATCGATCAAGAATTGGCCTGCACCCCGCACACCAACAGAGATCCGCCAATTCTTAGGTTTGGCAGGATATTACAGAAGGTTTATCAGAGATTTCTCCAAGATTGCGCAGCGTCTCACTTCACTGACTCAGAAAGGTGTCACCTATCGTTGGAATGTGACAACCCTCACTAAACCAGGTATCCGTACGACTTAATTAATAATTAATTACTGCTTAATTACTGTGCTTACTTGAACTTGTGAACAAACTGCTACTTGAATGCTGATACATGTATTTACTTGCATCATACTTTATTTACTGTCACTACATTATTTATATGCTGAACTTTAGTGACAAACATGATGCACAAAAGCACAGTAGCACCATGAACGGATAACCTATTGAACATGCTGATAATGCCAGCATCAGGCAGATACTGCCTCTAAGGCCTGTATGAGCCCGGGATTGTTTACTACACTAATAGTGAGTGTGGAGATACAAGGGTTGTAGAACTGCGTCTCTAGGAATAAGTTACAATGACAGGATGTGCCTAAAACGTACTCTAAGTACAAAACTCAGCACTTTAACTAAAAAAATTCAGCATTTGGTTAACTAATAAAGTGCCAAAACATGAGAAAAATATTACTAGACACTTTCCAAAGTGTCGGGAATAAGTTGTGTCACTAAAAATAATAATAACGACACTTTAAAGCCTTCTTAAGCGCTTTAACGGATTACTATCCAACTGAACAACCGGACTATACCCGGAACATGAAAATATTGCCATTTACATTATTTATCTTTTTCTGAGCCAGTTAGGGTCCCTGAATACCCTAACACCCACTGTAATGCACAACACACTAGTAACCGGTTAATCCCTAAACTAACTAAACTAACCTAACTAATACTTAGTGTTTAGTTGGAAATGAACTAGATTACCCCCCCCCCCCTAACCAAACCGTCCCCAAGGGGGGACACCCTTGTCCTTCTTGTGATTAAAATAATCAACTTGTCCCATATCATGAAGACATAGGAACCAAGGGATAATGAGCATATAATTTGCCTTTAAGTTCTAACTATAACATACTAATCATTTTCACCACTCAACACTCAACAAAACACTCTCCCTCTCTCTGAAGAGCTCTCGGCCGAACTCCCCTATCCATCCATCAATTTTTCGAGTATTGTTCAAGCTGTTCCAAATTCATACAAGTGTTAAGGATCATATCCGAGGAGGCTTGGTGCATTCGGAAAGCAAAGGACCTCACCCTATTGCTTTTATCCACTCATTTTCCGACTAGAATCTTCCCTAGCCTCGAGCTAGTAGTAAGTTGCTTGAATCACACTCTCGAACTATTTTAAGATGGTTAAAATGATATGTAACGGTTAAAACTCGTAATCTTACAAATGATGCGTAAAAGTCTACTAAAAATGTTAATAATGATGGTTAAAAGCTTGAATGTTGTGTAAACTTTGTAGGATTTGATTTATGTAGTTATTTAGGCCCGATCTATGTTGTGGTAGCTCGGATCATCGTTTAACCCGGATTGGTCATGATCATGGATCATGACATAAAGCTTGTTTAAGTGTAACAAGGGTTAAATGATGAAACTCTACCACACACGAAACTTGAACTTGTGTAAAATCAACTTTACTTATGAAATAGTGTTTAAAACTAGTAGATCTACGGATCTACAAGCGGTATTTTCAAAGGACCGAGTGTCAAAGAAATCTTATTTTCTAAAACCGGATCTTACACTAACAAGGATGATTTTTAAACACACAAGTGTGTAAACACTTGTGTAACACAAAGTTTCGACAAAATAACTATTTTTGTAAAAGTTTACAAGAAGTTGTAAAGATGGAATTTCTTTAAAAGCGAGGCTTTTATGAAACCGGATTGATTTATATAAAAATCCGCTAAAAGTAATGGGATTTACTTCATAATTTTGGAAAACTACAAGTTCATGTAATTTATGCGATTTACATATTTATTAACTAGTTTGTTGCTTTGAACGTTGTTTTGATTGAATGAAAAAATTGTTGGTTTGATTTATAAAAGAAAATGATACGCTTGAAAGCGTGGCCACCTCCAGTTACAGAGGAAACTCTGGCGAAATTTTTTCAAAAACCTAACACTTAGAAATATTTTCACTACAAGTGTTAGAAATACCTTTTGACATGTTTTCAAATTATAGATTTCGCCACGACTTTATTTACAAAATATCGGAGGTGGGATTTTCACAAAATAAAACGTGATAAATATATATTTAGTAAATATATTTTTCATAACGTCACTTGTCATTTTGTGGAGATACTAACATCATTTTTAGGGTAAAAATAATATTACCAAACATTAACGGCTCCAAAATAATACGAACGCTTTCACGATAAATATTTAAGTTACAACGGTATAGTAATACCACCCGATCTTTAAAACGTAACTTACGCATTTTAAGAAAATATTTATGAACGCGTATTTTTGTCAAAGTATTATTTTGGGAAAATCATATGCGTTAAAATATAATATTTTTGAGAAAAATAATTATATTTTGGTGTAAGAAGTAAAATATATATTAAGTGAGACTTAATAATATGTTCCGAAGCTATACGAACGCACATGTATTAAATCCCCCATCCTTGGGAAGGAAAATAATTACCAAGTATATACAGAATGTAAACACGAAATAGTTGTCTAACTATTTCCCAAAAACTTAAACCATAAAGCTAAGGCACGGCCGTCCGTCTAATAGAGTTAGTACGTGTAGGTCGTCACACAACTGCTTGATCAGGAGACATACTTGGTAGAGACGCACCACTGTGAGTTCATGTCCCCCTTTTCTCTTAATTGTTTTCAGTTTTCTAGACTGCGGGGGTGAAATACATGTTACAATGTTTACGAATACTTTATACATGGTATGGTTAGCGTAAGGAGGTTTACTACTTAGATCATGTGAGTGGGTAGGCGGAAACTTGAGGCCATTAATCCTCAGGGTAGGACCGAGGGACAGGAGAGGTAGATCTACTTGGGTGTAGCGAGCCCAGCCCCAGGCCCAACAGTACGGACCTCGGGGTGACTTTGTGCCCAACGCATAAATCCGCTAGGTTTGAGTCTCCCTACTTGCACTTCACACATATCAATGGCCTTGCAAACCATTGGTGATCTCTTTTTCCTTATTTGCTGCATACCAGGATTATTTATACATACAAAGGTTTATTTACTCACTTACACATGAACTCGCTTAACCTTATTGTTGATTTTTCCAACTTACATGTATTTCAGGAAATTAAAGGATCTGGCGCGGTATGTTGTGTTTTCCCGCTGCACATGGGTTCCGAGGTCATCCCGGTTTAGGAAATGTGACTTTTTCCTGGACGAGTCACAAATCTTAAACTGCGTTTTATTCATGTTGTTGTTTATGTCGTTCAAACAATATTTTATGTTATGATGTTAGGATGTGTTTCCGTTGAGACAATGTTGTTGTATTTGGTTTTTAAAACATAATCTACGGATGATCTTGCATGGTTTTTATTTCATATAGCTTTGTTATGATTAAGCTATGGTATTAAGAAGTCACACCAAAATTAACCACGCTTTCGCAAAGCCAGGGTGTGACAGCTTGGTATCAGAGCTCTGATCATAGCGAACTAGGATTCCTTCTCGAGTCTAGACTATGATCACTAGGGCTCTCACGAAAACATTTTTACTGCATACCACTTAAGTCCAGATCCAAAACGTTTTTATAAACAAATGTTGAGCACATTTTATTTATTATTTATAGGCTCAGTCTGGGAGGCTGAGGCTCGGTCTGGGAGGCCGAGGCTCGGTCTAAGTGATCGAGGTAGTTGCTAGTGGGACTAGGAAGAGCAGTCTGAGAGGCTGGGAGAATTTGGCTAGTGGGACTAGGAAGAGCAGTCTGAGAGGCTGGGAGAATTTGGCTAGTGGGACTAGGAAAGTCAGTCTGGGAGGCTGGGAGGCTAGTGGGACTAGGAGAATTATTTGATTGCTTAATTGGTGACTAACATGTTTACCTGATTGTTTGACTGATTATTTGTGCATATTTGTGCTTATGTTACAGACACATGGACTCGTCCGGCACTGGTGATTCAGACACCACAGGCCCTAGACCCATAGTATCCGACGACCTAGAGTCTTCAGAGCGCGAGGTTCACACATCCGACGTTACTAGCACAGACGAGGATGACTTTCAGCCCTTTGCGTTACCTGACGAGGCTGTTGAGCTCGCTGATGGCCCTTTGGCCGGGGACCTACCGCTTGTAGAGATCCCTGCTCCCGTACCGCTTGCTTCATATCCCGCTTACGATTTACTTCTCGACGCTGATGCTGGTGGCGACGTCGATCTGTTTGATGATGAGCCCCTAGAGGATGAGGTTCAGGGCGAGGCCCTTCTAGCTGCTGGAGATCTTTTGTTGATCGCAGATGCTCCCGCTGAGGAGTCACCTGCTCACTCTCCGGTCCCAGACTCTTTCGAGTCTATGGCCTCCGCACCTTCACACACTGAGAGTGCGCAGCACTTCTCTCACGGTTCAGACCCAGATAGAGCATCCTCTGTAGCCCCTGCTCCGATCTTTGCTTTCGACCACGATGTTGAGGAGGATTCCGATCCTGTCTTTCCCCCAGGATTCGACCCAGACCAGGAGATAGAGTTCATCCACTTGGATCAGCCTATGGTTGACCCAGTAGACCCAGTTGACCCTGCATTCGCTGACGATGCAGATTTTGATATGGAGTTCGTTGATCGCGAGCCTGCCGTGGCCCTTGGGCGGTAGCTGCTCCTGACCCAGTGCTTGAGCATGACCCTGTTCATGCTGGCATACCTATTGATCCTGTGATTGCTGACCCACCTATTGATGACCATCCTGTTGATGCTCCGTTGTTGGAGGGCGATCATGTTATTGCTGCTGATCATGTTGATCCCCCACTTATTGCTGATGCACCTGTTGACCCTTTTGTTGCACCCCATCATGATCCTATGCCATTGCAGTTTGACCGTGCACTTTTTGAGGCACAGATTGACCCACGAGATGAGCACGCACAGCACGGGTGGATTCCTGCTGATGATGAGATTCCACCTATTCCCCCTCCTGCCCGCACGTCACGTTGATACCTCTTTTACATTCCCTCAGTTCACACCTCCAGCTCGACCTAGAGAGGGTTCTTCGGCTCATCCTTTTGGACATGTACCGGTATCTATCCCAGTTGTACCACCGTCTTCTATTACTATTCCCCCTGTTCCACCATTTCCTGTATCACCTTTCGATCCAGCCAGTGAGCCATTCCTTTGGTCGTCACCACCTGTTATGCCACCGACCGACCCCTACCATCCTTTCCACATGGGATACTCTATTGAGGACGTTTTGATGTCATTTGTTGTCCAGCACGAGGCACACACACGGCGCATTCAGGAGCTTGAGAGAGCTCAGCTGCCGCCGTGCCAGTGTCAGGGTCAGACCCACCCTACTTCTTCGCAGCACCCTCGACCTTTACCAGCGGACTATGCTGCACGCCTTTTGGCACTAGAGCAGCAGGTTGCTTCTTTCTTGCATACCCAGAGAGCCATGGAGGAGGACTGGCTCCAGTTGCGTCGTTTGCTCTACACCCATTTCCCCCTCCTCCACCGCCATCAGTGTAGAGCTCTTCAGTACCGTATGGGTAGACGTTGGTGAGAAGACGGCGATTGCTTTTGACTGCACAGCATTTTTGGAGACTACATTCTGATTCTGACTTTTGTTGACATGTATATGGGATGTATTGACACTGATTTGATATAGTTTTGGACTAGGGTGATGTAGCCCTTAGTCACTGATGATGTATGACACTATGATGTACTTGTATACTTACTATGTGGTCTCGATATATGGCAATCGCAGTATTCTCATCATATTCGATGTTTGACTGGTTATTTATATTTTATAGCAAGGGATGTTGTGTGATTGATATGATTGTAACATGGGATGTTATGTGATTAGTCTATTTATAACATGAGATATTATGTACTATTACTATCGTTATATACGTACGCTTTATTATTGCCTGACCAACGTGAACACATCTTTTAGAAGATGCCGAGACGTCAAACGCCGATGCCTACCAATGAGGCAGAACTCCAGCAAATCATCGCTGCTGCCATCGCACAATACGCCGCCACTCAAGGAGGGACTAGTGGAAGTAACTCTGGCAATACTGGCAACAACAATCCACCTCATGGTAATACTAAGTCATTAAGACATACCATGACCTAATTGGATATCTCTAGCAAGGTTGCTAATGCCATTCATATGTTGTAACGTATGTGCAGGGTGCACCTACAAGCAGTTTCTAGACTGCAAGCCTGTCAACTTTGATGGCACAGGAGGTGCTGTCGCCTTTGTTCGTTGGGCTGAGAAAACTGAATCTGTTCTTCGCATGAGCAAATGTGCACCAGACCAGCAAGTCACCTATATTTCTGGGCTATTCTTGGATGGAGCCCTATCTTGGTGGAATTTGCAAGTGCAGACTCTTGGAGAAGCTGCTGCCTACGCACTAACATGGGCCGAACTGAAGGAACTTATGCGCAAAAAGTACTGCTCTCGCGCGGAAATCCAAAGATTGGAAACTGAGTTCTGGCATTTGAAAATGGAAGGTCCAAAGATCGCAGAATATGTTCAGAGGTTTCATGACTTATCGCATGTGGTACCCTATATGGTCATTCCAGAATTCAAGCGGATTGAACGCTTCATTTGGGGTTTAGCTCCCCAAATCATAAGCATGGTGAACTCCTCCAAGCCCGCAACAATTACTGAGGCGATTGATCTGAGCGTGGCTCTCACTGAGGAGGCTATTCGCCTGAACAAGTTCGATGAGATCAAGGCAAAGAAGAAAGAGACTCACGCCGAGTCATCAGGAGGTAACAAGCGGAAATTCTCGAACTTCAAGCAAGACACCAGTGGTGTGGTTAAGAAAGGAGAATCAGGCACGCCAGCTCAGGTTACAGCTGGTAGTGGAAGGAAAGGAAAGGGATATATGGGCACCCAACCCAAGTGCAACACCTGCCAGCGACACCATTCTGGCCGTTGTAGTGTGAAAGTATGTGAAGCATGTGGAAAACCTGGCCACTTGAAGGATTCTTGTTGGGCCACTGTTGGCCAGGGAGGCCAAGGAGGATTCGGAAACAGAAACAATAACCAGGGTGTAAATGGAAACCGCCCACAAGGAAACATTGGAGGAAATGGGAATCGAGGCAACAATGCGAATCAAGTGGGCGCAGTGAATCGTAACCAGAGGAATAATTAAGCTGGTGGAAATGGGCAAAGACCTGGATGCTTTAACTGTGGTGATGCTGGGCACTACAAGAGGAACTGCCCAGAGTTAAACCAAGCCCGTGGAAGAGTGTTTAATATCGAAGCAAGGGAAGCGCGCCAGGACCCCAATGTCGTTACTGGTATGTTCCCTGTAAACCAACGCTATGCATCCGTTTTATTTGATACTGGTGTCGATTATAGCTTCGTGTCGTTAGAATTTAAGAATATGCTTGGGTTAGCCGCTAGTAAGTTAGGTATTCCGTACTCAATCGAATTGGCCAATGGAAAGTTAGTAGAAGCCAATGAAGTTGTCAGAGGCTGTGTGATCGAATTGGGAGAGCGTGAGTTTGCTCTGGATCTACTACCCGTCCAATTGGGAAGCTTCGATGTGGTAGTAGGATTGGATTGGTTATCAGGCAACAAGGCAGAAATAGTTTGTCACGAAAAGGTCGTTCGTATCCCAACCGAAGATGGCGAAACAATTGTGGTTCACGGAGAGAAGCGTGATACGCCGTTAAGAATTATCAGCTGCCTCAAAGTGCGAAAGTGTTTGCAGAGGGGATGTGCTGCCTTCCTGGCACACATTGTAGACAAGAAAGCTGCTGAGCCGAAAATCGAAGATATCCCTGTCGTGAGGGAATATCCAGAAGTCTTCCCGAAGGACTTGCCTGGACTGCCGCCTCAGAGGCAAGTAGAGTTTCGCATCGATTTAGTCCCAGGCACCGCGCCTGTGGCTAAGGCACCTTATAGACTTGCCCCGTCTGAGATGCAAGAATTGTCGACACAACTTCAAGAGTTGTTAGACAATGGATTTATCCGACCAAGCTGCTCGCCTTGGGGAGCTCCAGTTTTGTTTGTCAAGAAGAAGGACGGTAGTTTCCGAATATGTATTGACTACCGGGAGTTGAACAAGCTGACGATCAAGAATAGATACCCTCTGCCAAGGATCGATGATTTATTCGACCAATTGCAAGGTTCAAGCTTTTACTCTAAGATTGATCTTCGATCTGGATACCATTAGTTAAGGATACAAGAGGAGAGTATTCCAAAAACAGCCTTCAGAACTCGTTATGGACACTACGAGTTCCTAGTTATGCCGTTTGGGTTAACAAACGCACCTGCAGTGTTCATGGATTTGATGAATCGAGTTTACAAGCCGTACTTAGAAAAGTTCGTGATAGTGTTCATCGATGATATCTTGATTTATTCAAAGACGAAGGCTGAGCACGAACAGCATTTAAGAGCCATTTTGGAATTGCTGAAGAAGGAACAGGTGTATGCCAAGTTCTCTAAGTGCGAGTTTTGGCTACGAGAAGTCCAGTTCCTTGGACACGTGGTGAATGGAGATGGAATCCATGTGGATCCAACCAAGATCGAAGCGATTAAGAATTGGGAAACGCCAAAGACGCCAACCGAGATTCGACAATTCTTGGGTTTGGCTGGCTATTATCGGAGATTCATTGAGGATTTTTCAAAAATCGCTCAACCATTGACGCTCCTCACGCAGAAAGATAAGAAGTTTGATTGGGGAATCAAACAGGAGGACGCATTCCAGATATTGAAGGATAAGCTCTGCAATGCGCCAATCTTAGCACTACCGGAAGGTACATATGATTTTGTGGTATACTGCGACGCTTCGCGTCAAGGTTTGGGTTGCGTGTTGATGCAACGCCAAAAGGTTATAGCCTACGCATCGCGTCAATTGAAAGTACATGAAAAGAACTATACCACACATGATTTGGAACTTGGCGCAGTGGTTTTTGCATTAAAGATCTAGAGACACTACCTTTATGGTATGAAATGTACGATCTTCACAGATCATAAGAGCCTACAACACATATTCAATCAGAAGGAGTTGAATATGAGGCAAAGACGATGGGTTGAGTTGCTAAATGATTACGACTGCGAAATAAAGTATCATCCAGGGAAGGCGAATGTGGTCGCCGATGCCCTAAGTCGAAAAGAAAGGATCAAGCCCATAAGGGTTAGGGCTTTAGAAATGATTATTCAGACCGATCTTTCCTTGCGCATTCGTGCCGCGCAGAGAGAAGCTCTCAAGGAAGGGAACCTTGAAGAAGAATATCTCCGTGGGATGGAGAAGCTATTGGTGCCAAACGAGGAAGGAACGTTATGTTTTGAGAAAAGGATTTGGGTTCCTCTGTTTGGAGGTTTGAGGAAAGTTATTTTTGATGAGGTACACAAATCACGGTACTCTATACATCCAGGAGCGGATAAGATGTACCAAGACCTTAAAGATTATTATTGGTGGCCTAGGATGAAAGGCGATGTTGCTGTTTATGTGAGCAAATGTTTGACGTGCGCTAAAGTGAAAGCGGAATACCAGAAGCCTTCAGGACTTCTGCAACAACCAGAGATTCCCAAGTGGAAATGGGAACAAATCTCCATGGATTTTATTACAAAGTTGCCAAGAACACCAAGAGGCCATGACACTATTTGGGTAATAGTGGACCGATTAACGAAATCTGCGCATTTCTTACCTATCAGGGAGAAGGATAATACGAGCAAGTTGGCTGAAATTTACATGAGAGAAATTGTTACACGCCATGGAGTACCTCTCTCAATCATTTCTGATAGAGACGGAAGGTTCGTATCAAGGATTTGGCAATCCTTCCAAGAAGCTTTTGGCTCACAACTGAATTTGAGCACCGCATTTCACCCGCAAACCGACGGTCAAAGCGAGCGAACGATACAGACTTTGGAAGATATGCTGAGAGCATGTGTTATGGATGTGGGTGGTAGCTGGGATAAGCATTTGCCTTTGGTCCAATTTTCATACAACAACAGCTACCACACCAGTATTGGTGTCGCGCCATTCGAAGATTTATATGGGCGCAAGTACAGATCACCGCTTTGTTGGTCTGACGCAGGTGATAGACAATTGGTTGGTCCTGATATGGTCCAAGAAACCACGGATAAGATCGCACAAATCCGAGATCGCATCAAGGCGGCTCGTGATCGACAAAAGTGTTATGCGGATCGAAGAAGAAAACCTCTAGAGTTTGAGGTAGGTGATATGGTTTTGTTGAAGGTATCACCCTGGAAGGGTGTGGCACGCTTCGGGAAGCGTGGAAAGTTGAATCTGCGGTATATAGGTCCATTCAGAATTTTGGAAAGAATTGGGCTAGTAGCATACAAGCTGGACTTACCTGCTGAACTAAATGGAGTTCACGATACATTGCATGTATCCAATTTGAAGAAAAGTCCAACTCAAGATACCGTTGTCATTCCTACCGATGAGATTCATGTTGACGACACGCTCCACTTTGTTGAAGAACCTGTTGAGGTTACCGATTGGAAAGTGAACAAGACCCGCCGGAGCAGTGTTAAACTCGTCAAGGTTCGATGGAATGCTAGGCATGGTCCTGAATTCACCTGGGAGCGTGAGGACCGAATGAAAGAGAAATACCCCCACTTATTTCCCAAGAACCCTGAAATAGAAGCAGAACTTAAAATTTCGGGACGAAATATTTCTAACGGGGGGAGAATGTGACAACCCTCACTAAACCAGGTATCCGTGCGACTTAATTAATAATTAATTACTGCTTAATTACTGTGCTTACTTGAACTTGTGAACAAACTGCTACTTGAATGCTGATACATGTATTTACTTGCATCATACTTTATTTACTGTCACTACATTATTTACATGCTGAACTTTAGTGACAAACATGATGCACAAAAGCACAGTAGCACCATGAACGGATAACCTATTGAACATGCTGATAAAGCCAGCATCAGGCAGATACTGCCTCTAAGGCCTGTATGAGCCCGAGATAGTTTACTACACTAATAGTGAGTGTGGAGATACAAGGGTTGTAGAACTGCGTCTCTAGGAATAAGTTACAATGACAGGATGTGCCTAAAACGTACTCTAAGTACAAAACTCAGCACTTTAACTAAAATTCAGCATTTGGTTAACTAATAAAGTGCCAAAACATGAGAAAAATATTACTAGACACTTTCCAAAGTGTCGGGAATAAGTTGTGTCACTAAAAATAATAATAACGACACTTTTTGGGTAAAGGGTTACCCCGGTAAATTTTATAAATCACCAAACCAAATAAAAACAGGGTGTGCCAAGACACTGACACACACTACTAGTCAAGACAAACCAAGACTAGAACATCCAAGGACAACAACCAACGACAAAAGCATACAACCAGAAACAAAGAAAACAAAGCCCGACAACTAAGCCTCTAGCAACAGGACACCGAACAAAAAACAACAACTCTAGCCCGGGTCACAATCCAAATTCTTTATCGAAATCTGCCAGGAATCCAAGAGGTTACGGTGCTTCCGGTCCCTACCAAGTTTAAAACCCATAATCTTCAATCGAACCGTATTGATGATAACATGGGAAAGCATATCAGGAGTACGTTGGACACTAGAGAATAACCGGTTATTCCTCTCTTGCCATACATAGTACGTAGCGGCCCCAATAAGGAGTTTACCAACAATCCGGTCAAGCTGGCGAGAATTTGCATTTTGCACCATCCACTGCATAATCGAGGACCATGTGTTATTGACACTCTCCATGTTAACCATTTTCCTCACTGAGTCCCAAACTTTCGAGGCAAAGGAGCATTGAAAGAAAAGGTGGTCTCTGGAATCTCGATCATAGTAACAAAGAGGACAACACATAAGAATCAGATTTGTAGTACTACCCGCTTCCCAAGTAGCCATCCTGTCTTGCGTCTTTAACTTATTAGATATCACTAACCACATATGGAATGAATGCCGAGGAATGCATTGACTGAACCAAATCGAATCAACCCAATCGACCCTATCACCCCTATGACGCAAAGTATTCCAAACTTCCCAAGACCGAAATTGACAAAAGTTCCCCTCCATATCTTTCCAACGACATCGGTCAGCCATATCAACTAACGGATGCGGTGGAGGAATATTTATAAGAACCGGAAAAATATCGAACCAAGCTTGGGGCCATTTCCATTGGCCGATATCATCAATAAGATCTGCAACAGTAGACCGAAGGTTAAAACCCGCATTGGCTATTGCCCGAGGAGTAATAAAGGATCTTAGAGGACTAAAAGAACACCAGTTATCACTCCACGCATTCGTTTGCCGACCGCTCAGGATAGCCACCCAAATATAAGGCCTTATGTGATTACGAATTGCAAGAATATGTCTCCATCCCCAGCTTACACTACCACGTTTCGTCACCTCCCAGAAGTTCGTACCTTTCAATTTATAGGAATGAATCCATTGAACCCAATGAGAAGGACGATTGTTGATAATACTCCATACATGGCCAGAAAGTAACGCAATGTTCACATCCTTAATACTACGAACGCCCAGACCCCCTTCTTCTTTCGGCAAGCAAACATTGGACCAAGCAACTTTAGAACGAACACTCCCCTGGGTACCACCATTCCAAAGAAAACGACGCATAGTCTTTTCCAGCTCTTTAACAATACGAACCGGAAGCATAAAAACAGAAGCCCAATATGTGTACATAGAAGCCAGAACCGAATTGATCAGTTGAAGCCTACCGGCAAAGGATAAAGATATTGACATCCAATTATCAATTCGACGTTTCACTCTCTCAATAAGGACTTTACAATCCCTATAAGCAAGACGGGTAGAAATCAGCGCTACTCCAAGGTATCGGACCGGAAGGGTACCCTCCTGAAAAGGCATCAACCCAAGAATTTGCGTTTTCACATGGTTAGGAACATTGCAAAAGAAAATTGTACTCTTGGGAGCACTTGGAACCAAACCCGATATCTTTGTAAAGCTACCCAAAGCATCCCTTAAAACTTTAACCGAGGGCCGATCACCATGAGCAAATATGAAGAGATCATCCGCAAACGAAACATTTATAATCCTTTGCTTAGCACATAGAGAGTGGAATTTAAACGACGCATGAGTTCTCGCTGCATGTTGAAGGAGAAGAGACAAGACTTCCATAACTAGCGTAAACAAATATGGAGACAAGGGGTCCCCTTGTCTAAGGCCCCGCTTCCCATAGAAGAAGCCATGAATGTCACCATTGATGCAAAGGGAATACGATACCGTGGAGACGCACGACATAATCCACTTAACCATTTTCCGATGAAAGCCAAACCTCAATAAAACAGTTTCAAGGAAAGACCAGTTAACTGTATCATATGCCTTCTGAATGTCGATTTTCAAAGCACATCTAGAAGGACCTCTATTGGTATGATAATTGTGCATAAGTTCTTGCGTGAGGAGGATGTTATCAGAGATCTTACGACCAGGAACGAATGCCGATTGGTTTATGCTGACCAAGCTATCCAAATTGCCTTTAAGTCTATCCATGATGATTTTACTAATGCATTTGAATAGCACATTACAACAAGAAATCGGTCTATAATCAAGAACCGAATTCGGGGTCTCCTTTTTAGGCACCAATGCAATGATCGTGTGATTAATTTGGTTAAGCAATTGGCCATTATCAAAGAAAGCAAGAATCGCGTCCGTAACTTCCTCACCGACAGTATCCCAAGCATGTTTAAAGAAGGCTGAAGTGAACCCGTCAGGCCCCGGAGCTTTGTTCTCCCCAATGCTAAACATAGCCTTTTTTACTTCATCTCTGGTCACCGGACGAACCATATGATTTGCAGAATCACTAGAGAGAGTATTAATAAACAAGTTATCAATATCAAGCCGGTCAACATGGTCCGGATTACCCAAGAAATCCGTGTAATGAGCTACAAAAACAGCCGGAACATCATCGCCCTCAAACTGATTACCATGAGCATCTTTGATACACGAAATTTTACTTCTGGCATTTCTACTTTTCACACACTTGTGGAAATATGAAGTATTAGCATCACCCGCACTAAGCCAATCAACCTTAGCTTTCTGCTTAAGAAAGCATTCCTCATCATACGCCGTAACCTGAAAATCACGAAGACACATAGAATGCAAATCACGAAGGCATGAATCCGACGGGTTTGCATCTATTTGCTGTTGAATATGATCTAGATGCTTGTGAAGAGAAGACACTCGTTCATGAAGATTACCCTGCTTATAAAGAATCTTGCGAAATACTGGCTTGAGGTTTTTCATTTTCTTTACAACCGAAAACATGGTATGACCCGTAATATTATTAGACCACTCCTTAGCAACAGCTTGCATAAACTCCGGTTTAGACGTTATAAAGTTCGGGAAATTTAAAAGGTCTCGGCTTTGGACGGAAACCCGAAGACAATTTAAAAACACAAGGAGTATGATCCGAAATGCGAGGAGGATGAAAGAAAGCAAAACCCTCCGGGAATAAAGATAGGAGATGAATATTACCCATAATCCGATCTAGCTTTTTCAAGACACCAATACCCTCTCTCGGCTTCTGGTTCCAGGTGAAATGCATACCATGACAAGGGATATCAAGAACCTCCAAGTGCTTGACACATTCATAGAATTCCCTCATACCAATAGAAAGGCTAGACGAACCAAAAGAACAGTCATCTAAACTAAGAGCCACATTAAAATCGCCAAGGATTAGTCACGGCTTGTCTTGCGCCAAACTGTTATGCTTAGAAAGGTCATCCCATAGCATACGTCTAGCTTGGTAAGAATTTTCTGCATAAACAAACGAACAAAGAACCACTTTCCTCTCAGCCCTGATGTTCTTTACTTTCAATGCTTCAACCTGAGCATCACGAATCTGAGCTGGAAGGTTGGATTGGATGGTAAGCTGTAACGCACGTACATGCCTAGGTAGGGCGTCAGCCAAAACATTGGCCTTGCCCGGATGATACTTGATCACGCATTCGTAGTCATTCAAGAGTTCGACCCATCGACGTTGACGCATGTTTAACTCCTTTTGCTTGAAGATATGCTCGAGACTCCTGTGATCGGTGTAAATGGTGCACTTGGTACCGTACAGGTAATGTCTCCATATCTTAAGCGCGAAAACAACTGCTCCCAGTTCCAGATCGTGAGTAGTGTAGTTCCTTTCGTGAACTTTAAGTTGGCGTGATGCGTAGGCAATGACCTTGTCGCGTTGCATCAACACGCAACCAAGTCCTTGGATGGAAGCGTCGCAATAAACCACAAAATCATCTGTGCCTTCAGGCAATGAGAGGATAGGCGCGCTACAGAGTCTATCTTTCAAGTGCTGAAATGCGGACTCCTGTGCATCACCCCAACGATAGGTAACACCTTTCTGAGTCAGTGAAGTGAGAGGTTGCGCAATCTTTGAGAAATCCTTGATAAACCTTCTGTAATATCCTGCCAAACCCAAGAATTGGCAGATTTCTGTTGGTGTACGGGGTGCAGGCCAGTTCTTGATCGAGTCAACCTTGGATGGATCAACATGAATCCCATCCTTGTTTACCACATGGCCCAGAAAATGGACTTCGCGAAGCCAGAAGTCACATTTCGATAACTTGGCATACAGCTGCTCTTTACGAAGTAGTTCCAGAATAAGCCTCAAGTGTTGCTCGTGTTCCTCCTGACTCTTAGAATAGATCAGGATGTCGTCGATGAAGACTATGACAAATTTATCCAAGTAAGGCTTGCACACTCGGTTCATGAGGTCCATGAAGACCGCAGGTGCATTCGTCAATCCGAAAGGCATAACCAGAAACTCATAATGGCCGTAACGAGTCCTGAATGCTGTTTTGGAGACGTCCTCCTCTCGGACTCTCAGCTGATGGTAGCCTGACCTTAGGTCAATCTTAGAATAGAAACTCGACCCTTGCAATTGATCGAACAAGTCATCAATGCGTGGAAGAGGATAACGATTCTTCACGGTCACCTTGTTGAGTTCGCGGTAGTCAATACACATCCTGAAGGTACCGTCTTTCTTCTTCACGAATAGCACTAGAGCTCCCCATGGCGAAGAGCTAGGACGTATGAATCCCTTTTCCAAGAGTTCTTGTAGTTGCGTAGACAGTTCTTCGAGTTCTGATGGAGCAAGTCGATAAAGCGCACGAGCTATTGGTGCTGCTCCAGGAGCTAGCTCGAATTGAAACTCGACTTGTCGATGAGGCGGAAGGCCAGGTAATTCCTTAGGAAATACCTCGGGAAAGTCGCGTACAATAGGAATGTCTTCTATCTTCCTTTCTTCCGCGGATGCATCAGTAATGAGGGCTAGGATAGCGGTGTGGCCCTTTCGTAAACACTTCTGGGCTTTAAGGAAAGAGATGATGCCTACAACAGCACCACTCTTGTCGCCACGAATCACGAGGGGTTCTTTACAAGGGCGAGGGATGCGGACGATTTTCTCCTTGCAAATAATCTCCGCTTGGTGTTGAGATAACCAATCCATCCCAATGACAACGTCAAAACTACCCAGAACGATAGGAATGAGGTCGATAGAAAAGGTCTGACTAGCTAGGACGAGGTTACAGCGCTTAACTATGTGTGT
Source organism: Helianthus annuus (assembly GCF_002127325.2). NCBI lineage: Eukaryota > Viridiplantae > Streptophyta > Magnoliopsida > Asterales > Asteraceae > Helianthus > Helianthus annuus. Next base: position 76,527,076 of record NC_035441.2, read on the forward strand.
GGCTTCAAGACTTTTACCATTTGCTATTTCTACCGTGTGTTTGGTGTTCAAATGTGTTGAAGTGCTCTTAAGCATTTGGCTAACTTTTATGGACACATAACTAGTATCGGCACCCGAATCGAACAAAACAGTAACAAAGAAGTCGTCTAGAAGAAACTTACCCATCACAACGTTGGGATCGTTCCTTGCTTCTCCCTGGCCAATCACGAACACACGACCTTGGGCGCCGTTGCCATTATTGTTACATCCGTTGTTGCCTCCGTTGTTGTTTCCATTGTGGTTCCCGTTTCTTTGGTTGTTATTCTGATTTTGGTTCAGCTGGGGACAGTTTCTTTTAAAGTGGCCTTCGGCCCCACACTGAAAGCATCCTTTATTGCCCTGCTGGGGCTGCTGCTGGTGGTTCTGTGGAGCTTGTTGTTGTTGTTGGCGATTCTGATTCACAGGACGTGGGCTCCTGCAATCCTTAGCTTCATGATCCAGCTTGTGACACCTCTGACAACGACCCTTGTTGCACTGGCCGCTGTGGTGCAGATTACATCGATTGCACTTAGGGTGATTTCCCTTGTACCCACCCTGACCTTGATTTCCAGATGACTGCTGACTGGGGCTCCTGTACTCATCTGTCTTTCGCTGCTGAGATTGAGCTGAAGCAGAACCCTTGCCCAGATTTCCATCCCACTTGCGCTTATTGTCGTTGGGAGCATCAGAAGTAGTGGCGCTAATACGTTTGGGCAGTTTGTTCTGCTCAACTGCCTGATTAGTGAGACGATGAGCCAACTTGACGATTTGTTGTATAGTGCCAAGGTTAGCTGAGGTTACGTGGCTTTGAATTTCTGGCACCAAGCCCTTAAGGTACAACTCAATACGTTTGTAAGGAGGGTCCACCATAGTAGGGCACAAGATGGCTAGCTCATTTAACCTCTTCGTGTATGCCTCAATCTCAGATCCCGTCATTTTCAGATTGTAAAATTCCACTTCTAGCTTGTGGATGTCATCCCGACTACAGTACTCCTCCTTGATCAGCTCTTTGAAACCATTCCAGGGTGTGGCATTAGCAACTGCCAGTCCTAGTAGTTGAACCTGCGCCTTCCACTAGGTTAACGCAGCTCCTTCAAGTGTTCCGGTAGCATATTTCACCTTACGATCTTTCGGGCAATCACACATCTTGAAAACAGACTCGAGCTTCTCGAACCAGTGAAGAAGGCCTACAGCACCTTCTGTGCCGCTGAAAGTGCTTGGTCGGCAATCCATGAAGGTTTTGAATGTGCACACAGGAGGCTGAGTATGTTGACCTCCTGCAGGAACAGCTGCGAGTGCCTCAGCAACTCGTTCGTTGATCAAAGCCGTCAACTGGGCTCGAGTAAGGTTGATACATCCTCCGCGTCCGCTCATGATCTTCATAACGAAGCAACGTAAGTGAGGAAAGTGTCGTGAATGTGCGTAAGTGTGGGACGATAGTAGAGCGTAAGCACACAAGGTTCAATAGCAATTGTCACATTATCTAATGCATAGCGAGAACTATCTAACCGACAATATAACATAAATCATACCACTTATGGTGTCGAGTCTTGCACGTGGAGCGAAGCGTCGTTGTGGATCGTTGAGCACTGTACAGGTTATAGTCTGGTTTTATCAAAAAGCTTTTCCCTTTTTGAAACCAAGTTCACTATAACCAATGGCTCTGATACCAATCTGTCACACCCCCAAAATCCACCATGCGGAGTATCACCGCTTGGAGGGGTGACATGACCAGGATCGAGCCACCAATCATATTGAACAACGTATTTAAGTAAATAAAACCAACCACAATACAATTGGTGACCAAAAGCCAGTTAACCAAGTTTTAAATTAAACAACGGAAGCATAATACGTGATACCAAAATATAAGTTCATAGTCCATAAGTTTAAAATCCAAAACGTAGATTTAATAAGTTCATAAGGATTAAGTGTTTATTACGGAACATGACAGTCCGTATCCCACAACGACTCCTTCCTCTCGTGCAAGCTCCAAGCAGTTAGCGACCTGTAAGGCATGTAACAACGAGTCAACAACAAAGTTGAGTGAGTTCACGTTTGGTTGTTTAGTTTTAAGTTGTTTTCCGAAAACGTGGTTTGTCTTTCGTTGGCGTAATTGCCGTGGGGGTTACCCCGTAGTTGAAAGAAAGTTTAACCAGTTCATTCTTTATTACCCATACCCTGTTCATGATTAGTGGGGGCTTCCCCATGTGAACCACTAGACCGTATGATATCGACTACTACGCAAGTAAGTTGTGCCCTACATCAGTGTCTATCATCACTGATGGTTTGCCATAGTCCATTAGTACACGCTCATCCTACTGGCACGGTGTGAGGTTTGTTAAACCTAATAGCGCTATTAACTAATGACCCGCTCGCCATTGGCCTCGACGATTAAGTCGATATAAAATGAGGGACTTATGATAGAGCTTTGTCTAGTAAGTTTTAAAGTTGTTGTCCTACCCAAGGAGGACGAACGTACGTAGTTCTACCCAAGGAGAATACGCAGGAATAATATTGGCATCCTACCCAAGGAGGATGGCCGTACATATCCTACCCAAGGAGGATATGTAGATTCAATTTTAAGTTCTTTAACCCATTCCCAAACCACCAGGAATCCCATGCCTTAGAAAGTGTGTGAACTCACCTCGGTTTGCTCGGTTAGATTCTCAATATAGCTAACAGTCAAGGTCGGTCAATCACGTCCTAGTATGATTTACCAGTTAGTCATTTAGTGGCTTTCAAATAGAACACAAAGCTCCTACACGTATCTATCACATAACATGCATCACTTTAACGGTTTATGCCCTGTAAGTTTCCCATTCATTCCCCACTCAAAATCAAACATACGATAATGCACATAACATATATAACATGTTAGATCATTCACGGATAGCATACTCGACATTTAGACACGCAAGTCACAACTTATATCAATTCAGACAAAACGACATCAATTAGTGTGGATTAGGTTGTGTGGTGTCATTGGTCATTGGTTTTTGTTTTAGTGTTTACATATATGGGGCATGTCCTGTATATGAATTAGTGTGGATTATCCTCACTACTTGTACTTAATTGCGGTTATTTTAACAGAATCACCGGGGTAACCCTTTACCCAAAAAAACTTATATCAATTCAGCATTAATATTCAAAACCGGCTGTTTTCGGGCATTTAAATAAAATAGGTAAATTATTCCAAAAATTCCCAAATTTTTAAAGAATGTCTTAAACGTTCCATATATTATTGTGTAAAAATATCGGGGTCCGGTTAATTACCAATATTTTATAAAAATTCATGTTCCCGACTGAACTCAGATTTGTGTATTTCTGACCACAGTCCACGGAACAATTTATTAAAAATTCATCGAGTGTCCGACTTACGAAATTCCAGTGGGGTAATTACATATGCATCGGTTGTCATCTACTGTACAAATTTCATGGTCCGATTCATCACAAAACTCAGGTTATGACTGAAAGTATGACACCCATTTATTGCTGTCAAAATTCAGCTTAAGTTGCTGTTACAAATTAACACTTTAAAAATAGTAAACGGAGTCCAAAAATTACGATTCCGGTGCCATTAGAACCGTATTTCATAATAACATATTTTAGATTCAAAATATCGGTTTTTCGTTAAGTTTATGACCTGTTTACAGCCAACTGAAGTTGGCTGCAAAGTATGGACAGATTGCTGTTTTCAGCTTTTAGCTTTCTAACTCATGTTCGATTGATTCTGTTAACATGTTTAGTGATCACAACAACATCAAACATCAATATTAACAAGCAAATCATCAGGTAATCAACAACATAATCAAAACAACTTCATTCTAGCATTATTTCATCTTATTTCTTCATCTTTAAGTTTATGTTTCAAGACTTAAGATTCATGTCGTTTAGAGTTCATTTGATTTCATCATAAAACAATCTTTAACCACTTATGTAACATGAAAAATGAACGGATCTAAGTTCTTACCACTAGTTCAAGACTAGGGAAGTTCAAGTGAAGAAATGTGGTGGTTAATAGCACATGCAAGAGGTCCTTCAACTTCCGAGAACACCAAGCTTACTTATACACCTTCTAACACCTTAGAATCACCTTAGAATGCTTGTTAGTGGATTGGAAATGGTGGAGATGGGATGGAGATGGTGAGCCGTGAGTATGGAGGGAGGGGAGAAGGAAGATGATGTTGGTGGGAAAAAACCCTAATTCTCTCTCTAGCTATGGCGATTTTGGTTCTTCTTCGTACCTTAGTTTTTCTTCATGATCTTCGTATAACAGTCTGATTATCGGTGTACTGATTTATTAGTATATCTGATTCGAACTAGTTAGCGAAAGGATTGTTTTAATTCTAGGGTTTTCTTTTTCTTTTTGCTGTCAAGCTATATTAGGGTTTCTTGTGTTTTTTCGTTTTTCGGTCTCTTGGTCTCTTGATTTCACGTTGTTCGTGTGTGCATGCTTGCTTCTTTCGCTGTTTAATTGAGAGAGTTGCTGTCTGCTTCAATGGAGGATCGTTCAAAATCTGCTGATGTTCCCAGGGATGATAGAGGTAAGCCGCCATTACCCCTTAAGGGATTAGCGAGTAGAGTGGTCTCTATAGATGGTAATCCCGTGCTTCCTAGGAGAGGTACGATTCAGAATGTTCAGTCTGATTCGAAGATGTTTAATGTTATTAATGAATTGGAAAAGATCACCGTGCCTGTTCTGTCGTCGGCGAATCAAACCCCAGCGGATAATATGGATGCATATGGTTTTCAGGATTTACATTCGGTTCAGAGTAGTAGCTCTAAACCCAAGTCTTATGCGGAATCGGTAACAGCAAACAAAGAGCAGAAAGTTAATTTTCGAGCTTTATCTAGTTCGGCTGTCCAAGAAGGTTGTGATGTTGTTCTTCCGAAGGAATCTGTCCGATCGGTGAAGGATAAACTGGCGAACACTTTATATGGTTATTTTTTGGGAGATCGTCTTGCATTCCCGGTGGTTGACTACTATGTTAAGGTTAATTGGAAAAAATATGGTTTGGAAAAAACGATGATGAATGCAAATGGTTTTTTCTTTTTTAAGTTTAATGATGAAGTCGGGATGTCAAATGTTCTTAAAGATGGTCCGTGGATTATTAGGGCTCAACCATTGTTTCTGAATACATGGAGTCCTACGACCAAATTGGAAAAGAAAGAGGTGAAACGAGTGCAACTTTGGGTAAAAATTCATGAGGTTCCAATTGCTGCTTATACGGAAGATGGTCTTAGCCTAATTGCAACAACAATTGGAGAACCAAAAATGCTTGATTCCTTAACAACGTCTATGTGTATGGATTCTTGGGGTCGCAGTAGTTATGCTAGAGCATTGGTGGAGATTTCGGCGGAAAAGGAGCTCCGAGAAGAGATTACAATAGCAATTCCGGAAACGGAAGGGGAGGGTTTTACCAAAGAGACTATGTTTGTAGAATATGAATGGGGCCCACATCGTTGTGCAACTTGCTGTGTATTTGGCCATTCAAACGAGATGTGTCCCAAGAAGCCGATCAAATCGGGTAATGCTAAATATGAAGATTACAACCGTAATGCCCAAAGGAACAAGCAAGTGAAAAAGGTTCCGGTGGTGGATCAAGATGGTTATACCGAGGTGCATGCTAAGAAAGTAGCTAGAAGGCCGGGTATTCAGGTGAATAAACAATCAAAGTTTGAATATCGGCCAGTATCAAAATCCAAGGCGAATGAGAATACCGGACCGAAGCCAAAGGCATCGAACAACCCTTTTGATATTCTGAATAAAGTCGACCCGGAAACGGGTACAAGCAAAAAGAACACGGATTCGGGATTTGAGGGCTCGGATGGAGATGAGGCCGAAGAGGTTTATAATGAAATGGATGATTTTATGGCTCAAGGATCAGTAAATTTAAATAAAACAAAAGGGGCAAGCACTCCTTCTCAGATAGTTACTGATGGTTAGTATTGCAGTGTGGAATATAAGGGGGTTGAACCGCCCGCTTAAACAAATGGAGGTTCGTCATGCAGTTAAGGATTATAATTTGAGCTTGTGTGCTATTTTAGAGTCCCATGTTGATGTTGGTAAATTGGGTAAAGTGTGTAAGGCGGTTTTTAGATCATGGGATTGGACTTCAAATGGCGGGTGTTGTAACAAAGGCACAAGGATTAACATTGGGTGGAATCCAGCTATTTTTGTTGTAATGATCGTCACTCAATCTCCTCAGGTTATTCACTTACAGCTTGTTTTTAAATTGGATAAGAGAATGCTCTTCTGTTCTATTGTGTATGCCGATAATTATTATGTTACGCGGAGGGAGTTATGGCATCTTCTGTCTATGCATAAAGTTTTTGTTGCGGATCGGCCTTGGTGTATTATGGGTGATTTTAACTCGGCTCTTAACATAGAAGATAATTCGATGGGTTCTTCATCCATTTCGATTGGTATGAGGGATTTTCAGGAATGTGTTGATGACATTGAAGTTGTGGATATTAATCGCACAGGTATTCATTTTACGTGGAACCAAAAGCCTAAAAAAGGTGTGGGATTACTAAAGAAAATTGATCGGGTAATGGGAAACACTCCTTTTCTTACTGAATACCCGAACTCGGTTGCCATTTTCAAGCCGTATAGATTTTCGGACCATTGCCCTTGTATCTTGTCTATTCCGGAAGCTATGAAACTCAAACCGAGGCCGTTTAAGTTTGCTAATTTTTTGGTTTTTAAACCAGAATTTTTGGAGATTGTTAATAAGCATTGGCTAATTAATGTTGATGGGGTTCACCAATTTCGAGTTGACAAGAAGTTACGGTCTCTTAAACACCCTCTTCGTTCGTTGCTGTTCAGACAGGGTAATCTCCACAAGAAGGTTGAAACTATTCGTTTGAAGTTAGATGCTATTCAGCAAAGGATTGATCAAGAGCCGCAAAATGTTGATCTTCGGACTGAGGAATCATCGGTTAGCCGTGACCTTCAAGATGCTTTGTTGGATGAAGAGCGTTTTCTGAAACAAAAAGCTAAGGTTGATTGGTTGAGTGCTGGTGACATGAATACTGCTTTTTTTCATTCCTCTTTGAAAATTCAAAATCATTGTAGTAGGATTGATGTCATTAAAGATACGCAAGGGAATCTCTTTGAAGGTGATAGCGTGTATAAAGCTTTTGTTCAACACTATGAGAATTTTTTTGACAACCAAGGTGAGATCTCGTTACAACCAGCTCCAGATTTATTTCCGAAAATTTTATCTCACAATGTTACTACGAATATGGTTCGTCCTGTTACGGAGGAGGAGGTTAAAAAGGCGTTGTTCTCTATTGGCATTGATAAAGCTCCGGGTCTGGATGGTTTTACGGCTGCGTTTTTAAGAGTGCTTGGCCTCTGGTTGGTAATGATATCGTTAATGCTATTAAAGATTTTTTTGACACTGGTAATTTGCTTCGGGAACTGAATCATACGCTTATAGTTCTTATTCCAAAGGTGTCAACTCCTATTGTTGTTACTGATTTTCGGCCGATTGCTTGTTGTAATGTTCTTTACAAGTGTATCAGTAAGATTATCGCTGATAGGATAAAGGGAGGTTTGAATGAGATTGTTAGTATAAATCAATCAGCCTTTGTTCCGGGTAGGAAAATTTCGGATAACAGCTTATTAACGCAAGAGTTAATGCATAACTATCATCGGAATGTGGGGCCTCCAAGATGTGCTTTTAAGGTTGATATTCAGAAAGCTTACGATACGGTGGACTGGAGTTTTCTGAAAAGTGTGCTTCTTGGGTTTGGCTTTAACAATAACATGGTGAAGTGGATCATGATCTGTGTCTCTTCTACTTCATTTTCGGTTTGTGTTAATGGCATGGTTCATGGTTTTTTCAGTGGTAAACGGGGGTTAAGGCAAGGGGATCCTATTTCTCCTTATTTATTCACTCTTGTCATGGAGGTTTTGACGGGTATTCTTCAGCATTCTGTTCGGATAGACTCTTCTTTTAAATTTCATAACAGATGTGAAAAACAGCAGATAATAAATCTCTGCTTTGCTGATGATCTATTTCTTTTTGCTAGAGGAGAAGTGAATTCAGCTAATTGTATTATGTCCTCTCTTTCAAAATTCTCTAAGATGTCGGGGTTAGTGCCTAACAACCAGAAAAGTACGGTTTTCTTTTGTAATGTGAAAGATCATGTTAAACAGGCGATTCTGGACATTATGCCTTTTGTGGAAGGTAAGTTACCTGTCAAGTACTTGGGAGTCCCTCTTATTTCTTCTACGCTTAGATATAATGATTGCCGGGTGCTTGTGGAGAAATTAGAGAAGTGTATTATGCACTGGAAGAACAAATTGTTATCGTTTGCGGGTCGACTTCAACTGATCATCTCAGTCCTGTCTTCTATGCATATTTATTGGTCCTCGGTGTTTATGCTTCCTTCACGGGTTGTTAAGGAGGTTGAAACTAGAATGAGAAATTTCTTATGGTCTCAAGATGTGTCGTTTAGTAGAGGTAAAGCTAAAGTTTCGTGGAAAGCGGTTTGTACTCCTAAGTATGAAGGTGGTTTAGGCATTAGACGCATTAGGGATATGAATAAAGCACTGATGGCGTCTCATATTTGGAGTATTGTGATGAAGCGGGATTCCCTTTGGGTCGAGTGGGTTCATTCTTATCGGCTTAAAGGAAAGAACTTCTGGGTTTGTAAAGCAACATCGAATTCTACTTGGTCATGGAGGAAGATTATTCAGTTGAGGCATATCATTTGAAAACATGTTTGGTCCGATGTAGGTAATGGCCGCAATACTTCAGCTTGGTTTGATCTTTGGAGTGTTTTAGGTCCTCTTGGTGATTTTTTGTCGCCAAGAACTATTACAGATGCTGATTTTCGGTTAGATGACACCGTCTTCAATGTTTTCTCCAACGGAACATGGAATTGGCCTGTGGCGTGGAGGGATCTATTCCCTGTTCTTATTCAGCTGGCTCACTTTCAATTAGATCCGACAAAATCTGACCGGTTGCTATGGAAAGATGGTGGTGATTTTCAGGAGTTTTCTTCGTCTGCCGTGTGGCACTCGGTCCGGCATAGAGAATCAGAGGTGGATTGGAGCGGTATTGTTTTGTTTGCACAATGTATTCCTAGGCACGCGTTTATGATGTGGCTGATTATGAAGAGAAAGCTTCTTACTCAAGACAAAATTCTGCAGTGGGATCTTTCAAGGCGAAAAAACATGAATATGATGTGCTGTTTATTGTGCTATGAGAACTGTGATTCTCATCATCATCTATTTTTTGAGTGTAAATTCTCTGATGAAGTTTGGATTATGATTCGAGGTAAAGTGGGGATGGCGGCCGTGAGTTCGAGATGGGTGGATATCATCGAATGGTTATGTGCTCGAGTTCGATTAAAGAAAGCTGAGGTTTATGTTGCGAAGATTCTAGTTGCGGCAGCTGCGTATACTATTTGGCAAGAGCGGAATGCAAGATTATTTAGAAACCAATTGTGTCCACCCGAAATGGTAAAAGATATTATTCTGAAAACTGTGAGATACAAGTTGATGGGAGCTAAGCTAAAGAACAATGCTAGGGTGCGGAAGCTGCTTGGGGATTGGGAGATTTCAACCGAAACTAAAGATGATGGAGGCTAATTAGTTCGTAGCGTTTTGTTTTGTCTAGATGAGTGTCTAGGTGTTTTATGTCCTGGTTTATTCGGTATTTTGTTTTGTTGCTGGTTTTACTTTCATGGGGCATGTCTCATGATTGAACTGGTGTAGGCTTTCTACTCCACTTGTTCTTTTTTGGTTGTGAATATATAGAATCACCGGGGTAACCCTTTACCCAAAAAAAAAAAAAAAGATGATGTTGGTGGTATGTGGTGAGAATGAAGATGAATGTTATGTTGGTTACTTATATTATCTTCCAACACACCTATATCTAATGGTCACAATGTTCATAAAGAGGAGACATGATCTTGTTTAATATTCAAATAAAATCAATAAATGGGACCACATGGATCCGCCAACTAGGTGGGGGGGGGGTCTAGCTTAGGTGCTAACCAATTTGGTTACAATCTAGTTATGAATCAAATGTTAGTTACATACTTTAGTTAGTAGATATTTTAGGAAGTGTTATGATGTTCGGGGATCATAACTAGCTTGGTAAAAGTGAAACAATGTGTTTAACAATATTTTTGTGTTCCGGGTAAAGTCCGGTTGTTCGGTTCGGTGTTGTTCCGTTAAACTGCTTAATTAATCCGTAGAGCGTCCTAAATATATATATATATATATATATATATATATATATATATATATATATATATATATTTGCAATGTTTTTAATTTTTAACACTCAGGAAGTCATAACAGACTATTTAATGACTTTTCTGTACACTATTAGTGTGTCAACATGCACATGTAAATATAACACAGATATCAGAAAGCAGTTACGTAATTCCACACAGTCGTTAAGCACATTAATTATTATTAATAAATTGTACGGAATACATGGGATTTTGAGGGTTGTCACATTCTCCCCCTGTTAAGAGAATTTCGTCCCGAAATTTAGCACGTGGTTACTGAGGAAGCTAGTTAAGTTGCGTTGGTTTCCTAATTTTCCTGGGGTGTCACATCATCCCCCCGTTGATTTGGAATTTCGTCCCGAAATTCTGCAGTAGCTTCAGCCTCAGTAGTGGTTGCGTTTTTCTTAAACAGTTGAGGATACTTGAGTTTCATTTGGTCTTCTCGTTCCCAGGTATACTCTGGGCCACGACGGGAATTCCAACGAACTCGGACGAGAGGTATTCTGGTGTGCTTGAGAATCTTAACGTCTTGATCCGTAATCTCTACTGGTTCCTCAATGAATCGCAGCTTGTCGTCGATTGTGAGCTCTTGGAGAGGAACTATGAGGGTCTCATCTGACAGACACTTCTTCAGATTCGACACATGGAATACGTTGTGAACTCCACTGAGTTCTTCAGGTAGGTTCAGCCTGTAAGCGACTTTGCCAATTTTCTCAATGATCTCGAATGGCCCGACGTAACGCGGATTGAGTTTGCCTCTTTTGCCAAAACGAACTATACCTTTCCAAGGTGAGACTTTGAGTAGCACTCGATCCCCAACCTGGAACTCGAGTGGCTTCCTTCGTTTATCGGCATAGCTTTTCTGACGGTCACGAGCTGCCGCCATTCATTGTCTTATCTGAGCAATCTTCTCGGCCGTATCTACTACAAGTTCTGGACCAGTGATTTGACTATCACCAACTTCTGCCCAACAAAGAGGTGATCGGCATTTACGTCCGTATAATGCCTCGAATGGAGCGGCCTGGATGCTGGTGTGGTAGCTGTTGTTATACGAAAATTCCACTAACGGGAGATGCTTTTCCCAACCGTTGCCGAAGTCGATCACGCATGCCCTAAGCATGTCTTCGAGAGTCTGAATGGTGCGTTCAGATTGCCCATCCATCTATGGATGATAAGCGGTGCTCATGTCTAATCGTGAGCCAAAAGACTTATGCATAGCTTGCCATAGTTTAGAGGTAAAACGAGCGTCACGATCAGAAATGATGGAGGTTGGCACTCCGTGCCTTGATACCACTTCTTTTAGGTAGATGTCTGCTAGAGTAGAAAACTTATCCATTTCTTTGATAGGCAGAAAATGTGCAGACTTGGTCAGTCGATCCACGATCACCCAAATGGTATCATTTCCGCGTTGAGATCTGGGCAGGCCAGTAACGAAGTCCATGGATATTTGCTCCCATTTCCATTTTGGGATCTCTGGTTGTTGAAGTGGGCCTGATGGTTTCTGGCATTCGACCTTGAACCTGGCACAAGTCAAGCATTTACTGACGTAGGTTGCTATGCTGGCTTTCATACCAGGCCACCAGTATGTAGTCTTGAGATCATGGTACATCTTGTCCGAACCAGGATGTACTGAGTAACGAGACTTATGCGCTTCATCCATCACAAGCTCGCGTAAGTCCCCATACAGCGGAACCCAGATGCGTCCGTTAACATAGTAGGCGCCGTTTTCCTTTTGTTCTAGCCGTTGCCTCGATCCTCGTAGGGACTCAGCCCTGATGTTCTCTGCTTTCAATGCTTCAACCTGTGCATAACGAATCAGAGCTGGAAGGTTGGATTTGATGGTAAGCTGTAACGCACGTACACGCCTAGGTATAGTATCCTTCCGGCAGAGGGCGTCAGCCACAACATTGGCCTTGCCCGGATGATACTTGATCGCGCATTCGTAGTCATTCAAGAGTTCGACCCATCGACGTTGACGCATGTTTAACTCCTTTTGCTTGAAGATATGCTCGAGACTCCTGTGATCGGTGTAAATGGTGCACTTGGTACCGTACAGGTAATGTCTCCATATCTTAAGCGCGAAAACAACTGCTCCCAGTTCCAGATCGTGAGTAGTGTAGTTCCTTTCGTGAACTTTTTTTTTGGGTAAAGGGTTACCCCGGTGAATCTATTAAAATGCAACCGCAAATAAGTACAAGTAGTGAGGATGTGTTCCACAGTAATTCATATACAGGACATGCCCCATATATGTAGAACAAAATAAAAACCAAAGACCTATAACACCCCATAACCTAGTCTACTATACATCATGACAAGACATCTAGTAGACAAAACAATGCAAAAACACAAACATAATCCTCAACCACCATCATCAAATATAAAGTAGCCGCAAAACAGCAGCCCCTTCAGACGAAAAGCAGACAGCCTATCCATTAGAGAACTTGGAAGAAGAGGTGCTTGCCCCTGCTTTCGAAGAGGAAGGATGAATACCCGATGTCATAAATTTACTAGTTTCATTATAGACTTCTTCAACCACCTCCTCATCCGATTCCTCCTTGTCACTTGACAGTTTCTTCTCCAGTCGACCCACAGTGGTACCTCCCTGATTACCATTATCCTCCTTTAGAATGTCAAACGGGTTAGACGTTGAAACCTGATTCTGTACCGGACTCTTTGAGGACGATTTCGGTTTAGGGTTGACAACTGGCCTGTAAACTACCTTTGGCTTCTGGTTTTTCATATGAAGCCCTTGATTATTAGGTTTCTTCTTTTTGGCTCCTACAACCTGAAAGTCATCATTTTCCTTCTTCTCAGTATCCCCATTCAAATTTACCTGCGGGTTCTTAGGACACGAGCTATCCTCATGACCGAAGACACAACAAGATGAACATCTTAACGGCTCCCAATCATACTCAATTTTAACCTCCACCTTTGAATGACTAAGACCCTCCAAAGAAGGGATTGCAACCGTAACACTCTTCTTTAACTCAACTCCTGCCTGAACTTCAATAAGAGCTCTAGCATAGCTGTTTCTTCCCCAAGATTCCGCACACATTGTAGCCGTATACGAATCTAACATTATAGGCACCCCAATCTTAGATGCAAGTAAACTGAGCCCATCCTCAGTAAATGCCGCTAATGGCACATCATGCATCTTGACCCAAACTGGAATCGCTTTTAAATCCTCTTTTTCCAACTTGATAGAGGCCGACCACTCTTTCAAAATGATTGGAACATTTCTAATCATCCACGGTCCATCCTCTAACATTTGATCCATCCCTTCTTTCGTTGTGAACTTAAAGAAAAAGAACCCATGAGCATTCATCATAATTCTTGACAATCCATACTTTGCCCAATTGTTCTTCGCATAGAAATCAACAACAGGAAAAGCCAGCCGTTTACCCAGAAAATAACCATACAGAGTATTCGCATACCTGTCAGAGACTTGTTTAACTGAAGATAGAGGAATGACAACATCAGCTCCATCAAGAGCCTCATTCGATTCCATCACCCTAAAGTTCACCTTCGCTTTCTCTTTGGTATCCTTCACAATATTCGCAAATGAAAGTTGTACCGCAGAACCAGAACCTGTTTGTTTTCTTTTATCAGCCGAGGAATATGCTCCAAAGAGGTCTGAATTTGGTGTAAACTTGCTAGGGTAATCCCAAAAATTATCAGACTTTCCACCATCCCGTTTTTCTAACCGAACCGGAACTGTTACCTTGGTGAGCTCATCGATGATGTTTGTAGCCTTAGGGTCACTTTGTGTTGTACTCGTTACACCACGCTTTGGCCGGAAAGTGTTCCCATCTACATCAATAAATCGTGCAGCAATTTCATCAAACGACAATGACGGCTTCCCATGAATAGCCTGTTGGTATCCACCCGAAGCGTTAGAATCATCCATACCCATACAGACAACCCTAGCAGCCGATATATGACGGATGAAATCAAAATCCGTGACAAATGTCACACCCCCAAAATCCACATGCGGAGTACCACCGCTTGGAAGCGTGACTGACCAGGATCAAGCCATCAATCATATCAAACATAGCATTTAATAATAAAAGTAATCAATGTAAATCATCATGACATGATTGATGTTTCAAAACCAAACATCGTTTAAATAGCGGAAGCACAGTATGTAATCTCAAAATAGTTATAGGTTCAGATAAAGTTCATGATCCGTATCCCACAACGACCTGCTCCTCCTTGTGCAAGCTCCATAGTACCTAAGGTCCTGCAAGGCATGCAGCAAATAATCAACAAACTAGTTGAGCGAGTTCACAGAAAGTAAGTTCATAACATAGTGCATAAGTATAGCTAGTGGGGGCTTCCCATACTAGTGTGTACTAAAGGTGGGGGCTTCCCAAACCTTGTGTTTATATTACCGGTGGGGGCTTCCCACGTTTATCCTTACTAATGAGGGCTTCTCATCAGTGGTACTTACTAGACTAACTTCCGACCATGTGTTCTTCTTTACCGAGAACAGGAATACGTACTGGGTCACGTAGGCTTTACGTGACGTGCCCTTCCCCGAGGACAGTGGTACGCGTGGGGGGGGCTACGTAGGCTTTACGCAGCGTGTCCTTCCGACCCGGAAGACAGTAGAAGGTATTGGGTTACGTAGGCTTTACGTAACGTGTCCTCCCGACCCGGGAGACAAATGGCAAATACTGGGTTACGTAGGCTTTACGTAACGTGTCCTGACTATCCTGAGGACGATGGTCTATAGTCTAGTGAATGCGTAAGTACGAGTAACTCTTTCAGTATCAACATATCCAACCCAATTCCCAACCCGGGAATCCCATGCCTTGACTGTGTGAACTCACCTTGGTTTGCTCGGCAGATACACAAAGAGTATAGATAAGCTAGTAAATGGTCAATCACGTCCTATCATGGTTGTAATACAAGTCAGGTTAGGTTCAAGTAATGCACGTATACATCATAACAACCACGTATGCACGTAAACACATTAAGTACACCACTTGTGCGATTCGGATGGTTGGGCCAAAGAGCTTGTGCGAGCCCAACCATCTTGTGCGATGTAAGTCTAGGCCCAAACCATACCCGGCCCAACTAATTAACAAATCAAATATAAAGGTCGGCCCAAATAATGTTCGTTGTGATCCAATAACAATCGGCCCAAAAATAGAACAAGTAACAAGCATCTTGTGCGTGTCTAATGGGCTTATACGATCGGGTCGGTTGTGCGGTTCATGACTTGGGCTATTCAGCCCAACAGCTTATCAACTTGTGTGATCCAAAGCATATTGTGCGATGAGGAACACCTTGTGCGTGGTGATCATCTTGTGCGGCCCGAACAAGTTGTGCGACTCGGATTGGGCTTAAGGCCCAATCAGTTAATCAGATCCGTGACCTTGTGCGATCTGTTAACTCTTGTGCGTTTAACACCCCTTGTGCGACCGAGTGGCATGTGCGATCGGGCCAGCTTGTACGTGTGGGCATCATGTGCGATCAATGCACCTTGTACGATCAGTGAACAAATTCCGTGAAATAAGCAGTCGGTTACAACTATCAATAGTTTCCAAACTTAACCACAATCAATTAACAATTAATCTATTTCAAATCATGCTCAAACTCGATCAAATGGGGGTTTTAACATTCTAATTCTCATGAACCCTAATCTAATATTCATGAACGATATAACAAAACCTTGAATGAACATCAATAAAATCAACATCACATCCGATTCAAATAACAGAAGCATAACAGCCGATTTGTATTTTATTCGGTTCAACTCATACAATTTGATTTACAACAAGGTCAACAACAAGGATGGCAACATAAATCCGTTTATCATGTACACAAACATCATACAACATATCAACCGAAACACTATCAAAACCCTAACCGATCATGTAAATCCGATAATTAACAACATCATCACATTGCTATACAAATTAACATGCAATCAACAACATAACCACTAACCGGATGAAGGAGAGAGGACAGGGGGTTGATCCGATTGATGAACAAGGCTACCTTAGGTCTCGGTTCCGGTTGCGGGAGAAAGAGAGAAAGTGTGGGTGTGATCTAGGTTGCCAAAGTTGTGAAAGGAAAACAAAACCCTAAGGATGTGTGTATGTAAATACGTATAGGGGAAGTGGGCCGGAACCCCACTTGGACTTTCCCACGGTTTCGGGTCCAACCACATGGACCGAGTGGGTTCGTGTGTAAATCGAATTATTATACGGTTTAAGTAACTATATCTCGCAAGCACACAGACAAGTAACGCATAAAGCACATAACATTTCACAAAATCATTAAATAGTAACCTTTTACATAGCACGAAACGTTACAAGATAAGTCTAAAGTTCGAGTTGTCACATTATCCCCAACTAATTGGAAATTTCGTCCCGAAATTTGGTATGCACTCACTGAGGAAGCTAGGTAAACTGTATTGTTCACTGATTTTCCTGGGGTGTCACATCCTCCCCCCGTTGATCTGGAATTTCGTCCCGAAATTCCGAAGTAGTAGCTTCAGCCTCAGTAGTGGTAGCATTGATTTCGAATAACTGGGGGTACTTTTCTGTCATCCTGTCTTCGCGCTCCCAGGTGTACTCTGGGCCACGTTTGGAGTTCCAACGAACTCGGACAAGAGGGATTCTCTTGTGTTTGAGGACCTTCACATCCCGGTCCGTGATTTCCACTGGTTCCTCGACAAACTGCAACCGCTCGTCGATAATGAGTTCCTTAAAAGGAATGATGAGGTTTTCATCGGATAGGCACTTCTTTAGGTTCGACACATGAAAGACATTGTGAACTGCCCCGAGTTCGGCTGGTAGGTTCAACTTGTATGCTACTTTGCCAATCTTTTCTATGATTTCGAATGGTCCGACGTACCGCGGATTCAGTTTGCCCCGTTTGCCAAAACGTACCACACCCTTCCAGGGTGAGACTTTCAATAAAACCCGGTCCCCGACCTGAAATTCCAAAGGCTTTCTACGCTTGTCTGCGTAGGCTTTCTGACGGTCGCGTGCTGCTGCCATGCGTTGTCGTATCTGTGCGATCTTTTCTGTGGCGTCCACTACAATCTCTGGACCCGTGATCTGACTATCCCCCACCTCTGCCCAGCAGAGGGGTGACCGGCATTTACGCCCGTACAATGCCTCGAATGGAGCGGCTTGAATGCTGGTGTGATAACTATTATTATACGAGAACTCCACCAAAGGGAGATGCTTTTCCCAGCCGTTGCCGAAATCGATAACGCATGCCCGAAGCATGTCTTCGAGAGTTTGAATCGTTCGCTCAGACTGTCCATCCGTCTGAGGATGATATGCTGTGCTCATGTCTAATCGTGAGCCGAAAGATTTATGCATCGCCTGCCATAGTTCTGACGTGAATCGTGCATCGCGATCCGAAATGATGGATGTGGGCACCCCGTGCCTCGAAACAACTTCTTTAAGGTAGAAGTCTGCGAGAGTGGAGAACTTATCCGTTTCCTTTATAGGTAGGAAGTGTGCAGACTTGGTGAGTCGATCCACGATCACCCATATGGTATCATTCCCATGCTGGGATCTAGGTAAGCCTGTAACGAAATCCATGGAAATTTCTTCCCATTTCCATTGCGGTATCTTAGGCTGCTGAAGTAGGCCAGCTGGTTTCTGATATTCAACCTTGACTCTCGCACAGGTCAAGCATTTTCCAACGTATGTAGCAATGTGGGCCTTCATGCTAGGCCACCAATAAGTAGTGCTGATGTCGTGGTACATTTTATCCGACCCTGGATGTACCGAGTAGCGAGACTTGTGAGCTTCATCCATTACAAGTTCGCGTAGACCGCCATGAAGTGGGACCCAAATACGCCCCGTTACATAGTAGGCGCCGTCTGCCTTCTGTTCCATTCGTTGTCGTGAGCCGCGTAAGGCTTCAGCTTTAATGTTTTCGGGTTTCAGTGCTTCTACCTGAGCATTTCGTATCTGCGCTGGAAGGCTAGACTGAATCGTAAGCTGTAGCGCTCGCACGCGCCGTGGTAGAGTGTCTTTCCGACTGAGGGCATCAGCCACAACATTGGCTTTGCCTGGATAATACTTGATGGCGCATTCATAATCGTTTAGTAACTCGACCCATCGTCGTTGACGCATATTCAAATCCTTCTGCTTAAGAATATGCTCGAGACTCCTGTGATCGGTGTAAATCATGCACCTGGTACCGTACAGGTAGTGTCGCCATATCTTAAGCGCGAATACAACAGCTCCCAGCTCTAAATCGTGCGTCGTGTAGTTGCGTTCATGAACCTTAAGTTGGCGAGAGGCGCATGCAATAACTTTATCCCGCTACATCAACACACATCCAAGTCCCCGAATGGATGCATCACAATATACTACGAAGTCATCTGTGCCCTCTGGCAATGAGAGAATAGGTGCACTGCAAAGTCTATCCTTTAGGTGCTGAAAAGCAGTCTCCTGGGGCTCTCCCCAGCGATAGGTGACACCCTTCTGTGTCAGTAGCGTAAGCGGCTGCGCAATCTTCGAGAAATCCTTGATAAACCGTCTGTAGTAACCTGCCAAACCCAAGAATTGGCGTATTTCCGTTGGCGTTCGCGGTGCAGGCCAGTTCCTGATCGAATCTACCTTGGATGGATCGACATGGATCCCATCCTTGTTCACTACGAGGCCTAGAAAATGGACTTCATGAAGCCAGAAGTCGCATTTCGAAAACTTAGCGTACAGCTGTTCCTTCCGAAGGAGTTCCAAAATAAGACGAAGATGCTGCTCGTGTTCCTCCTGACTCTTGGAGTAAATCAGGATGTCGTCGATGAATACTATGACGAACTTGTCAAGATAGGGTTTGCACACCCTGTTCATAAGATCCATAAATACAGCAGGCGCGTTCGTTAACCCAAACGGCATGACAAGAAACTCGTAGTGACCATAACGAGTTCTGAATGCAGTCTTTGAGACGTCCTCATCCCGGACTCTCAGCTGATGATACCCTGACCTCAAGTCTATCTTCGAATAGTAGCACGACCCTTGCAACTGGTCGAATAAGTCATCTATGCGCGGAAGAGGATAACGGTTCTTCACCGTCACCTTGTTGAGTTCACGGTAGTCGATACACATCCTGAACGTACCGTCTTTCTTTTTCACGAAAAGTACTGGAGCTCCCCAAGGCGAAGAGCTTGGACGTATGAAACCCTTTTCCAAGAGTTCTTGCAGCTGCTTTGACAATTCCTCCAATTTAGATGGAGCTAGACGGTATGGTGCGCGAGCTATGGGTGCTGCTCCTGGAGCGAGCTCGATCTGAAATTCGACTTGACGATGAGGCGGTAAGCCAGGTAAGTCTTCAGGAAACACCTGTGGGTAATCGCGTACAATTGGAATATCCTCCAATTTCTTTTCCTTTGCTGAAGCGTCTGTAACGAGTGCCAGAATGGCAGTGTGCCCCTTTCGTAAGCATTTCTGAGCCTTCAAGAAAGAGATGATGCCGACCACAGCACCACTCTTGTCGCCTTGAACTTCAAGAGGTTCCTGACTAGAACGAGGAATGCGAATAATCTTCTCACTGCATAGAATTTCTGCCTGGTGTTGGGATAACCAATCCATCCCAATCACGACGTCGAAGCTACCCAAAACTATGGGAATGAGATCAATAGAGAAGGCTTGGCCAGCTAGGATAAGATTACAACCCTGAACTACGTGCGTGGCTTCTAGACTTTTACCGTTAGCTAACTCTACTACATGTTTGGTGGGTAAAAGTGTTGGTGCACGTTTTAGCAGTTGACACATTTTCACAGACATATAGCTTGTATCCGCACCCGAATCAAACAAAACAGTAACGTAAATATTTTCGAGGAGAAACTTACCCATAACTACGTTGGGATCGTTCACTGCGTCGCCTCGACCTAGTACGAATGCACGACCACGAGCTTCATTGCCGTTGTTGTTGTTTCCCCCGTTGTTGTTCCCGTTGCCCTGGTTATTGTTGTTGCGATTCTGGTTCAACTGAGGGCAATCGCGTTTGAAATGACCTTCAGCCCCACACTGGAAACATCCCCGGTTTCCACGCTGTGGCTGCTGCTGCTGATTCTGGTTCTGTGGAGCTGGTTGCTGAGGCTGCTGATTCTGATTTGCAGGACGAGGACTCCTACAGTCTTTAGCCTCGTGCCCCATCTTGAGACACCTTTGACAACGACCCTTGTTACACGGGCCATTGTGATGTCTGTGGCAATTGTGGCACTTAGGTTGACTTCCCTGATATCTCCTCTGTCTGTGACCACCAGAGGATTGCTGACTGGGACTCTGATAGTGGTCAATCTTCTGTTGCTGAGCTTGTGGCTGAACAGTCGCTGAACCCCTGCTGGAATCTCCATCCCATTTTCTTTTGCTTTCGCTAGTAGTAGCAGGAGTAGCTGAAGGAGTGACTGTAGCAGTAGCGTTGACACGCTTAGGCAGTTTATTCTGATCCACTGCCTGGTCGGTGATGCGATGAGCGAGACGCTGGATTTCCTGGATGTTATCGAGATTAGCCGAGGTAACATGGCTCTGGATTTCTGGTGCCAATCCCTTGAGATACATCTCAATGCGCTTGTATGGAGGGTCCACCATAGTTGGGCACAGTACGGCCAGCTCATTCGACCGTTTAGTATACGCTTCGATCTCTGACCCAACCATTTTCAGATTGTACAGCTCGTCTTCCAACTTGTGAATATCTTCACGTGTACAATACTCCCTCTTGATAAGTTCCTTGAAATCGTTCCAGGGTGTGGCGTTAGCAGCTGCCAACCCCAGAATTTGCACCTGCGCGTTCCACCAGGTTAGCGCGATTCCTTCTAAGGTGCCGGTGGCAAACTTGACCTTGCGAGCCTCAGGGCACTCGCACATTTCGAATACTGACTCTAGCTTTTCAAACCAATGGAGGAGTCCCACCGCCCCCTCTATGCCACTGAAGGAATTTGGACGACAGTCCATGAAGTTCTTAAAGGTGCAAACTTGCTGCGCTGGTTGACCTATTGTGTACGAATAGGACGAAGTTAAATACGAGTGTTAAGGTAGGATCTAAAGATCCTAGTGTGTGCCTATACTGCAGGATATACTACCTGCTTGAGCTGCTGCAACTGCCGCAGCAACTTGAGCTTGAACGAGAGCCTCCAGCTGGGCTTGTGTCATGTTGATTCGTCCAGACATGATCTTCATTGTAACAAGTAGCATAGGTAAGAATGGTTCGCGAATAGGGCGATGACAGAAAAGTGTAGGCACGTAGGGATTCTCATGCTATAGCATCATGTGTATCTAAGCGTAATGCGAGCAAAGTTCTAAACAGTTCTAGCAAACAGGCAATAAACATAAACCTTATTACCTAGGATGTCGAGTCTTGCACGTGGAGCGAAGCGTCGTTGTGGATCGTTGAGAGCACTGTTCTGGTTATAGTCCGGTTTTAATAAAAACGTTTTCCCATATTAAAACCAAGTTCTCTATAACCAATGGCTCTGATACCAATCTGTCACACCCCCAAAATCCACATGCGGAGTACCACCGCTTGGGAGCGTGACTGACCAGGATCAAGCCATCAATCATATCAAACATAGCATTTAATAATAAAAGTAATCAAGGTAAATCATCATGACATGATTGATGTTTCAAAACCAAACATCGTTTAAATAGCGGAAGCACAGTATGTAATCTCAAAATAGTTATAGGTTCAGATAAAGTTCATGATCCGTATCCCACAACGACCTGCTCCTCCTTGTGCAAGCTCCATAGTACCTAAGGTCCTGCAAGGCATGCAGCAAATAATCAACAAACTAGTTGAGCGAGTTCACAGAAAGTAAGTTCATAACATAGTGCATAAGTATAGCTAGTGGGGGCTTCCCATACTAGTGTGTACTAAAGGTGGGGGCTTCCCAAACCTTGTGTTTATATTACCGGTGGGGGCTTCCCACGTTTATCCTTACTAATGAGGGCTTCTCATCAGTGGTACTTACTAGACTAACTTCCGACCATGTGTTCTTCTTTACCGAGAACAGGAATACGTACTGGGTCACGTAGGCTTTACGTGACGTGCCCTTCCCCGAGGACAGTGGTACGCGTGGGGGGGGCTACGTAGGCTTTACGCAGCGTGTCCTTCCGACCCGGAAGACAGTAGAAGGTATTGGGTTACGTAGGCTTTACGTAACGTGTCCTCCCGACCCGGGAGACAAATGGCAAATACTGGGTTACGTAGGCTTTACGTAACGTGTCCTGACTATCCTGAGGACGATGGTCTATAGTCTAGTGAATGCGTAAGTACGAGTAACTCTTTCAGTATCAACATATCCAACCCAATTCCCAACCCGGGAATCCCATGCCTTGACTGTGTGAACTCACCTTGGTTTGCTCGGCAGATACACAAAGAGTATAGATAAGCTAGTAAATGGTCAATCACGTCCTATCATGGTTGTAATACAAGTCAGGTTAGGTTCAAGTAATGCACGTATACATCATAACAACCACGTATGCACGTAAACACATTAAGTACACCACTTGTGCGATTCGGATGGTTGGGCCAAAGAGCTTGTGCGAGCCCAACCATCTTGTGCGATGTAAGTCTAGGCCCAAACCATACCCGGCCCAACTAATTAACAAATCAAATATAAAGGTCGGCCCAAATAATGTTCGTTGTGATCCAATAACAATCGGCCCAAAAATAGAACAAGTAACAAGCATCTTGTGCGTGTCTAATGGGCTTATACGATCGGGTCGGTTGTGCGGTTCATGACTTGGGCTATTCAGCCCAACAGCTTATCAACTTGTGTGATCCAAAGCATATTGTGCGATGAGGAACACCTTGTGCGTGGTGATCATCTTGTGCGGCCCGAACAAGTTGTGCGACTCGGATTGGGCTTAAGGCCCAATCAGTTAATCAGATCCGTGACCTTGTGCGATCTGTTAACTCTTGTGCGTTTAACACCCCTTGTGCGACCGAGTGGCATGTGCGATCGGGCCAGCTTGTACGTGTGGGCATCATGTGCGATCAATGCACCTTGTACGATCAGTGAACAAATTCCGTGAAATAAGCAGTCGGTTACAACTATCAATAGTTTCCAAACTTAACCACAATCAATTAACAATTAATCTATTTCAAATCATGCTCAAACTCGATCAAATGGGGGTTTTAACATTCTAATTCTCATGAACCCTAATCTAATATTCATGAACGATATAACAAAACCTTGAATGAACATCAATAAAATCAACATCACATCCGATTCAAATAACAGAAGCATAACAGCCGATTTGTATTTTATTCGGTTCAACTCATACAATTTGATTTACAACAAGGTCAACAACAAGGATGGCAACATAAATCCGTTTATCATGTACACAAACATCATACAACATATCAACCGAAACACTATCAAAACCCTAACCGATCATGTAAATCCGATAATTAACAACATCATCACATTGCTATACAAATTAACATGCAATCAACAACATAACCACTAACCGGATGAAGGAGAGAGGACAGGGGGTTGATCCGATTGATGAACAAGGCTACCTTAGGTCTCGGTTCCGGTTGCGGGAGAAAGAGAGAAAGTGTGGGTGTGATCTAGGTTGCCAAAGTTGTGAAAGGAAAACAAAACCCTAAGGATGTGTGTATGTAAATACGTATAGGGGAAGTGGGCCGGAACCCCACTTGGACTTTCCCACAGTTTCGGGTCCAACCACATGGACCGAGTGGGTTCGTGTGTAAATCGAATTATTATACGGTTTAAGTAACTATATCTCGCAAGCACACAGACAAGTAACGCATAAAGCACATAACATTTCACAAAATCATTAAATAGTAACCTTTTACATAGCACGAAACGTTACAAGATAAGTCTAAAGTTCGAGTTGTCACAACAAACCCTAGCAGCCGTCCAGATGAGAATCGAACAACAATTGAAACACAATCACA
Source organism: Helianthus annuus (assembly GCF_002127325.2). NCBI lineage: Eukaryota > Viridiplantae > Streptophyta > Magnoliopsida > Asterales > Asteraceae > Helianthus > Helianthus annuus. The sequence goes on from NC_035441.2 coordinate 76,551,256, forward strand.
ATCGGATAAATCAGATGACCGATTAGAGTGATTCTGCCAAATCCTATTCGGCAACTAATGGAACAATTGAAACACAATCACAGTCGCTATCCCCAAGATCAATCAAAAATGTAAACTGAAAGAAAAACAAAACCCTAGATCCCGAAAGTAATCTGATTTCAAATGATTAAAGCCTATAGAAACGATTAACGAATTCTTAGACTCTAACCAAGATCAATCGATACCAAGGACTGAAAGAATCGTCTAGGGTTTCAAGAGATCTTCAAAATCGCCCAGAGCCTCCATTCTCCAAGCAATCGGTTTGATGGCACTATCCCCTTTCGTGAACTTTAAGTTGGCGTGATGCGTAGGCAATGACCTTGTCGCGTTGCATCAACACGCAACCAAGTCCTTGGATGGAAGCGTCGCAATAAACCACAAAATCATCTGTGCCTTCAGGCAATGAGAGGCTAGGCGCGCTACAGAGTCTATCTTTCAAGTGCTGAAATGCGGACTCCTGTGCATCACCCCAACGATAGGTAACACCTTTCTGAGTCAGTGAAGTGAGAGGTTGCGCAATCTTTGAGAAATCCTTGATAAACCTTCTGTAATATCCTGCCAAACCCAAGAATTGGCGGATTTCTGTTGGTGTACGGGGTGCAGGCCAGTTCTTGATCGAGTCAACCTTGGATGGATCAACATGAATCCCATCCTTGTTTACCACATGGCCTAGAAAATGGACTTCGCGAAGCCAGAAGTCACATTTCAAAAACTTGGCATACAGCTGCTCTTTACGAAGTAGTTCCAGAATAAGCCTCAGGTGTTGCTCGTGTTCCTCCTGACTGTTAGAATAGATCAGGATGTCGTCGATGAAGACTATGACAAATTTATCCAAGTAAGGCTTGCACACTCGGTTCATGAGGTCCATGAAGACCGCAGGTGCATTCGTCAATCCGAAAGGCATAACCAGAAACTCATAATGGCCGTAACGAGTCCTGATTGTTGTTTTGGAGACGTCCTCCTCTCGGACTCTCAGCTGATAAGAAGACATGGTCCCAAGATGATACTTGACATGTCCCCCCCCCCTTCCAGGCCCATCAGAAGGAAAACGAAACCCAAGATTTGCTTTATGCGGTATCAAACGGGAGCTACGAGCAAATAGAACACCTTTCAGAAGTATCAATACCGTCACATGAATCATAAATGCATGAATGTGATGTACCAAAAAATCTGCGGTTCCTAATGGAATAGGTAACAAAGCTACCTTGCCACCCACTGCTACTAAATCACCGCCCCCCAAGTTAAACTGGTGCTTGCTGTTGCACCAGGAGCCGTTGCACCAGGTGCTAAAGCATGGGTGGTTTGTATCCATTGAGCAAAGACGGGTTGTAATTGGATAGCGGTATCTGAAAACATATCTTGAGGATGCCCAAAAGCGCTCATGGTATCATTATGAATATACAAACAAAAACTGTGAAAGCCTAGAAATATACGTGCCCAGTTGAGATGTGATATGATTGCATCGCGATGCCTAAGAACACGATCTAATAGATCGTTGTATCGAGTAGTTGGATCATGATCTCTTACCATAAAAATGGCTGCATGCGCAGCAGCACCAACTATGAGAAATCCATCAATCCACATATGATGTGTGAACAATGACAGTTGTGTACCATAGTCAGTAGCTAGATATGGATAAGGGGGCATGGCATACACATGGTGAGCTTCAATAATGGTTAAAGAGCCTAACATAGCTAGGTTAAGAGATAATTGAGCACGCCACGACGTTGTTAGGATCTCATATAGGCCTTTATGGCCCTGGCCCGTAAATGGACCTTTATGAGCTTCTAAAATATCTTTTAGACCATGACCAATGCCCCAGTTGGTCCTATACATGTGACCCGCTATCAGAAAAAGAATTGCAATAGCTAAATGATGGTGTGCAGTATCGGTTAGCCATAGACCTCCAGTTACGGGGTCTAATCCTCCACGAAAAGTAAGAAAGTCCGCGTATTTTGACCAATTCAAGGTTCTAAATGGATAGGAGAAATTTGATTGACTGTTGGTACAATGTACTTTTGTACAAAGTCACTTCTCAATTCGTATTTGGTATACGAAAGTGCGGAAGGCAAGCCCTTCTATCTGACTTTGGCTTCTCAATTGCATATACCAAAAGACTGCGCCAAAAGAAGTGCTACCTTTCTGTTCAATATTGAATTGACCTAGACATCGAGATTTCATATACCAAAAGAATTGTACATCGCTAGGAAGACTGGTTGTTATTCCCCTTTCGGTCTAGTTAATAGCTCTAGGCAACTACCTAACGGACTAAGAAGAAGCCCCAAGAAAGAGTCTTCTTACAAGTTAGTTGATAGCTTTTCAGTGTGACCTCTGATCTTCCTTGCTCCTCAAGGAGGAAATCGATAGCCTTTAAGATAAGAGGCTAGCTCCTGTCTTGGTTGGGACAGCTAGCTTATTGGTCCATTGCCTCTCCTTTGAAATAAGCTAAGCAAGAACGCAAGAAAGCCTTCTCGCAAGCAAGCAAGAAGGAAGGCTTTTAGGAAAGCCCCTATTGAGTAAGATTGCTCGCTAGTTGCCATCAGTGAAATCAGTGAAATCTAGAAATCAGTCTCATTTCACCATTAGGGAGAATCCACTTTATCCATTTCAATCTCTTTCATCGAAGGAAAAAGGGCTAGCATCATTTCTCCATTGGGGAGATACCACTTTTGAAATGAAAGATCAAGTCTTCGAAGGGAAAAGCTCAAGTGTGAAATTACAGCTATATTGGCATCGACTATGTCTCTCATCGGTTCTCCAGCATGCGAGTTCATTCAGTATCGAAGTCAGCTAGCCTTCATTCAATCAAGGCAAGTTTAATGGGATCTCCCTTGTCTCTCAGTCTCAGTTGCAATACTTGTACATGAAAGGCAGTGAAATACCATTAAATAGAAAGAGGATTGAATATCTCACTTCAATACCGATCTATCAACTGTATACCTTCCATATCGAACTTCTCCGAGCGGTTCTAATGCCATACCGATGGAATTGCTATACAGTCTTAAACTTCGACAGCAAGGACCGTTTCACTTGTCTAGATGGCCACATCTAAACTTGTACTTTTATGCAATACCAAAATAAGTCGGGTAGTGCCCGCGATGGACTTGCCTTTCCGGCTAAGTACTTGACTTCAAAGACAGCTAGCTAGTTTCATTCAATAAAGAGGATTTGTACCAAAAGAACAGGCTTTCTACCCCTTCTAGCGAGTTATTAGCATCTGGGAGTTCTAGTGACTGACTTGTCCGCATCTTTTGCCTTAAAGGTTTCACTGCTCTAACTAGGGTATCCCGCAGAAAGAAGTCAACTAGAAGGCAAAATCTACCTAGTCAAAATGGCAGTTACGGACTAAGGTACTTGAGCCTATTTATTTTATCGATCGATAAATGGCATTCTTTTATGCGCTTTCTCGCTAACAAGCCAAGCGGTCCCTAGCGGGCTATCCGTCATGAACTCGAAGAAGTGCAACAAGACCAGTATCGAACTGGGATTGCCTCTCTTTCAATCTTCGGAAGTTACTTTGTATCCCTTTCTAATGCAATATCTTCAATCAGATCTGTACGAGTGATAGGAAGAAGTCAGCTAGTTGCCATCCACCCTGTCCCAATCTCCGGTCAATGATTGAGTCCGAACTCACCTAAAACGGCGTAGAAGGGCAAATCTACCTAGTCAAAACTCTTGTTTAGGAGCCCCTGAATTCAAGCTTCCTCGCCTTCACCTTATGAGTTCAGGGTGCTTTCCTGGCTCGCCTTCACTCATATCAGAGGGTTGTGTTCAGTACGATCTTTAGCCTTTCTTCGTAAGATCCTGAGAACTAAAATGCCTAAAGAAGGTGCTCAAGTCAGAAATGCGATCTTCTTGGGCAGGAATTCTTATATGCTAATTGCCTGAAATCCCTCTCACTTTGTCAATAAGAGAGAGGTTGGGAGATAGCTCTTAGCCTGTTGGTTGCTTGCCTGTGACTTGACTTCCTCGTACTCCTTCTCCTAGAAAGCGACTTCTTTCATTCCTCGACAGCTAGGTCTTTGCCGACTCTTAGCTTTCCAGGCGGGTTGGTGTTCAACCTTCATTCAATAGGGCTATCTATCCGAAAGGTCTTAATAAAAGAATCCCTGTAATAGAAGTTCATTCCTTAAATACCTTCCTAATCAGTAATTTGATGGTCTTCCGTAAAGACTTTCATGCGCACCTTCCTTCATAAGGATAAGGACAGGTAACCAGGCGGGTGACTCACTCGTAGGTAGCACTATCCGATGCTTTGACTCCTTCTTTTAGTAGTTCCATTGAAGCTAGTAACTAGAATATAGGACCCGGAAGGCGGGCTCTTATTGCTAAAACCGGAGCTGTTGTAGAGTTGATAAATCTCATTTGAGGGGATGCCTCTAGCAACAAGCCCCTCAGGGGTGGTAGTCTCCCTCTTAAGGTCGGTCGACGGTAGTCTCCCTCACGGTCGACAGGTATCACTTCTCCGACTAAAAGAGAGCTTCCAAGCAGGCTTTTCCAAAGAATTTATGTAGCTTTCCCACTCCCTCTGAACAAATCGAAGAACCTAATGGATAGAACTCATCCTTGACTGCTACGAAAGATTATTCTAGTCTAGTTTAGGAAGTTTTGCTGCAGTTGATTCTTCTATCATTGGATTTTCAGTCTTGGAAGTAGTGAAGCGGTTGTCCGATTGATTGAGTAGTCCATGGCCAGTGAAGGTGCTTTCGGGTCTATACCCATAGCCCTCTCATCTAGGAGATCAAACTGATGACTCAAAGCCTATCGTATCAGTCTTGGAGTCAACGCCTAATTCATCTGTCGTCCTATAGCTTGGTAGTGGGGTTCCGCTTGTAGTAACCTTGTCCATGCCTTCTAATCGGCTAATCCTTCTTGCTGGAATTGTTGTACCAGCTCAAGAAGCAAGTGCTGATTTCTTCCTTTTGGTATTGAAGCGGCTCATTCTTTCTGGTTCACGATCGATCTTAAAGTGCTTTCTTTCCTTCTAGCTTGACTTGTTCTATTAAATATGTGGCTTTGTTGTAAGCGGACCTAGCAATCATCCTCTCCCCCTCCCTCCGGGGAAGTGTAGGCATCAGAGAGGCCCCGTGCAGTGCTTGCCTTTCTACCTCTCTCCGTATTGCATTCATCCCCATCTTTCCGTTCTCTTATAATGAAGAGAAATGAATAAATCCTATAGAACGAATGTGAGCTCGGAAGAAAATGTGTCTCTCCAACTCGTACTTTGCTACCTAGATCTTAGTATGTACGGGTATCGATAATGGAAGAGACTAGATCAAATAGGGCAATTTGTAACGCTCTCTTCCTTCCTGTCCTAAAGAAGGTAAATCTCATCGGCTGCCATTCTTCTTAGTTCTGAGGTATCTAATGTTGTCTTTCCGGATTTATTCTTATAGAAGAAGTATAAATAATTGTTGTTACTATGATTAAGAAGACTCTTATTATGTATGGACAGTCCAGGAACGAGACCTTCACCTAACCCTCAGAAGGTTGGCTCGTTGTTAACAAGCAAATGCGAAGGAAAAAGTTTTTTTTTTGGGTAAAGGGTTACCCCGCTGATTCTATTAAAATGCAACCGCAAATAAGTACAAGTAGTGAGGATGAGTTCCACACTAGTTCATATACAGGACATTCCCCATATATGTAAAACCAAACAAAAACCAAAAACCAAAGACCTAAAACACCCCATAACCTAGTCTACTATACATCATGACACGACATCTAGGAAAAAGTTTCAATCTCACATTTCGATGTCACTGCTGAATGTGGTTGCTTGAAAGGAAAATTTCACATACGGAAGAGAGAAAGCAGTCTTAGCAAGAACCCTTTTAGGGTTTGATCATAAACCCCTAGCCGAGGAGCTTCTTTGGGCAGTTGCTTCATGACATGAAAGAGAGGAACTGCTAGTCTTTAAGCTTGAAGGGCCTTGCTCCAATGATTTTGACTTCTTACTTCTTCTCACTCAACTTCCTTAGAGAACAGCGAGAACTCGAAACCGATAACAACCCTAATGGGTTGGTTCACCCTAGAAAACCATTTTTCAACAACGAAGTAGCAACTACCTTAAATCAGCTATTAATACGGTTAGCCCCTTCGGGAAGAACCCGGAGAAAATAGCTATACAACAAGAGACATTGCCCATACAAAGACTTGAGGTGACTAGCCTTAGGGCAATAAGGAATGTCGGGATGCTAAAGATATATTGCCATGAGACTAGTGCAAAGAAGTAAGAAGAAGTCAAAGTGAAATCTGTTAATTAATTAAATATCTGTCTCGCCCTTAGCATGCAAACAAGTCCTTTATCAAGCAGGCGTCTAAGAATAAGAAGTCCCTGCCCTTTCGATTGTTATTGGCTTATTCTCTAGCATCCGATTGTGGGCATCAATCCCAGCCATCAACATTTCAGTCCCTGCTTTGGCTCTTTCTCTAAGACCGTGGTTAAGAAGTTCCGTCGCCTTACTCAGCATTAGACGCGGCGTAACGACTCTTTTTGCTTCCTTCTGGAGGCCTTTCTTAGGAGTGAACTTCCTTGTCTTAAAAAGACTCTATAAGCGTCTCAGTTCTTTGATCGGGTTTAGGTTTTTATTCCTCCAATGAAATCCTTTGCTGGGGGCAGAGTGCGTCCATTCTTTTTTAGTCGAGTCAGGAGATCCGCTACTCAGTCGTACAGCTTCCGTCAAATCATGAGTTCACCCTTGATTCGGACTAGCAATTAGGAGATCGTCCTCGGACAAAGAGCTCAAAGCCTTAGATTTCATGCCGACTTTGGATCAAACCGCTTTCTTTGGCAGAGCACTAAAATCAGTAGAGACACAGGGAATATGGCAGCTAAAAAGATCTCTTTTTGTGTGAAACATACTTGTCTGATCCATTTGAGGAAGACTTATCTTCTTCCGCTGTGAACAAATCCCCGGCATCATGATCCGCTGCTCAGATGCATCTATAATAATGAACAGCGCTTCCGCAAGCCACTGGGGGAAATTCCAGAACTTCAATTTTCTTTCTTCTACACTAGGAACATAGTCGCGGTTGTCGCTTCGCTTCCTTTGCCACCGGCCATCAAGATCAAATCAGAGCTCAACCCTAGATTGCGCGAGATCTTTAAACGAGGAAATTCAATGATAGAGCAAGTGCGAGCCAAAGAGAAAAAGAACTCTTCCAAATCGAATAAAGAAGGGGTCAACTGAGCTCTAACTGGTTAAACCCGCTTTGGTGGCCGCCCCAAGTCTTGCCCATAGCTGACTTCTTTGCTAGATGATATCGAATAGTACGACTAGAGTTCAATCCCTCAGAAAGTCATAGTACGACTACAGGGAAAGAGATCTGAAAGTAGCCTTTTACCCCGTTATTCGATGGTGAATGCAGCCTAGCTCTCCCCGTTCAATAGGCTAAGCCTATCCCTTTGCCGTAAAGCTAAGACAGAACTCAGCTAGGACCGAAGAGAGGATTGCCAACCGGATGAAAACCGAAGAGAGCATTGCCAGTTTCATTCCAGTCTTTTCTCAATTGAGAAGTCAACCAACATGTCAATCCTTCCCTTATATCATATCCATTTTACAGTCTTTGTTTAAATAGTGTAAATAGTGCGAGACTTTCAACTAATGAAATCTAAACCAACTAGTTCAGTCAGATACCGGCTAAGCAACCTCTAAAGCAGCTATCGGAGCAGTAGCAGCTTGAAATTCGCATACCAAAGACGATGGAATTCCCCACTTTCTAATGCAATACGGCAAAGCTTAGGGAGTCAGCTAGTCCAACATCAGTCATTCTAATGGAATATCTGGAATATCGAACTAGGAATTGAAAGACTTTCTTTCTTTATATACGAGTCAATTACATACCGGAAATATCGAGCAGTAAATGCTATACCAGAAATGCGATATCTAAAGTCAATCTCAGTGAATTCCGTACCAAGCAGTCCAACCAAAACCTAACAGTATATCAGATCTATCATATAAAGGTAGTCCAACACAAGTAATTGATACTACGCCTTCGACCTTTGAGAAGTTACTTTGTGAAATAGGATTGATCCCTTGTACAATTTCTTCATTTTAGATAGCTAGAGCTAAGCCTGTCCTAAGAATGAGTCGGGTAGGACCTTTCAGTCAAGTGCCTTGCCTTCCTTGCCTATTCATTTAGTCCAACAATTGAAATACCTATTCGCATTCCTTCCCAGTCCACTTCGAAAGTTACTTTGTTCAGTCGATAGATGCAATGCTGCGATGGATAAATCTCATATGCTCTCCAACTTGAAAGACCTTCTCTTCCCCCTCTTGGAAACAGGCTAGCGATGA